>NW_009618181.1:31074-31353 GCF_000690535.1 Cariama cristata | reverse complement strand
GAGACAGCAGTATGCCCAGGTGGCCAAGAAGGCCAACAGCATCCTGGCCTGTATCAGAAACAGTGTGGCCAGCAGGACTAGGGAAGAAATTGTCCTTCTCTTCTCGTCACTGGTGAGGCCGCACCTTGAATCCTGTGCTCAGTTTTGGCCCTCTCACTACAAGAAAGCCCTTGAGGTGCTGGAGCGAGTCCAGAGAAGGGCAACGAAGGTGGTGAAGGGTCTGGAGCACAAGTCTGATGGGGAGCGGCTGAGGGAGCTAGGGGGGGGTTGGGGCGGAGA
>NW_009618181.1:17881-30858 GCF_000690535.1 Cariama cristata | reverse complement strand
CCATCCCTGGAGGTATTTAAAAGACTGTAGATGTCATGCTTAGGGACATGGTTTAGTGGTGGCCTTGGCTGTGCTACATTAATGGTTGAACTCAATGATCTTAAAGGTCCTTTCCAACCTAAATGATTATATGAATCCAAAAATTTCCAACTGAGAAGGAATACGCAGATACAAGCAAATCTATATCCTGTCTGTATGGACAAACTGTCTAAAATTAATCATTACTTTCATTTCATCTGTAGTTTGCACTTTATAAATAGGACTTCTACTCTGCTTTATGTATTTCAGGATGAACTAGTACACTTAGACATTCAGTAAGAAATCTATTATCCTCTGCTTTCTGTTATTTCATCAGTGCATTAAAGCTGACGGTATGAATCGGCATGATGTTAAGGAACATTATCTTTCAGTCTGATTAATATCCTATTTTATTTCAGGGAAATTATTTTACTGTCTCTTAGCTCTGCTTGAGGTACTTTGCAAGCAGCTCAGTATAAGGGCAGAATAATTATCCAACTTTTAAATACTGTTTTCCTATCCTAGCTGCAAGAAAATATTTTGTGAATATTGCACTAACGAGTTAGAATTTTATTTCAGTGTGGAATTAAATGATCCATTTTCAGTATTTATTGCTTTGCTCTTTCTGCAATTTTGCAATAGCTTTCAGTTTAATAATCTCTTCTTTTAAAGGTGAGCAAAGCAGAAGGTATTTTACTCCAAGTAAAGAATGCACTGGGTGAGGGAACTGGCAAGGTAGCGCTACAAGAGATGAGGATGGAATTCTATCACATTATACATCACAAAACTGAAATGGAGTATAAAGTTTCCAAAAAGCTGTTATCTAGAAAACAGGACCTGTGTCAGGTAACTTTTCCAGATTACTAGTAAGCCCTGATTTGCACTGTGCTACACCAGTTTTGAACATGCTCACTACATAAATTGACAGGATACTTTGCACAGCTAGTCACAGACTGTCAATTAAAAAAAAAATTTATTGGAATCTTGTGAATAGAGTAATGCTCATGGGAGGAATTCAGTGTTTTGAACAAGAAGACCAGTTGCTGTCCAGATGGTGACAGGAGTTTCCATTGCAATTATTGTTGTGATAGCACCTTCAGCTGGATGAAATGAGAATCATGGAACTGTTGTTATCATCCAGCTGACCCTAGGAGCTACTCCAGCATGTAGGTAATCAGTTTCTATTGATTATCTTAAACTATATACAAAATATATCTAAGTTATTTCAACTATATTCAGAGACTGTTCTGTGTACCCTTTCCTTTCCTGCATATGCAGGAACAGTTTCTAGAGACTATTTAAAATTACCGATCTGTGTACAGCTTGGTCTGTTCCTACATCTACAGCACAAATTGCTTGGGGGAGCTCCCTGGACTGCCTGGATTGTTAGTGCAAGAAGTTAGTTAGCACATCTAAACAGATAACATCTTTCAGTTGGTCTATGGCCTGCCTAGGGGAATCTCCAAAGATCTCCCCCTCAGCTCCTGTGTACCTTTGTCATTTCCTTCATTTTTAAGCTGGCTAGAAGTTCAGTCAATGGGGAGTTCAGTTACTCTGCTGCAAGTGAGTCCATTGTCTCATCTTTGCAGAAACCAGCCAAGAGATTCTCAGCCTGCCAGGGGGATTGCCGACGAGATGTGCTGAGTGTGCCCACAGATGCAGCTCTTGTGCCCAGCAGCAAGGGCTGGCTGCTCCGTAAGGGCAGGCAGATGAGGCTGGGAGTGAAAGTGAGCAAGGCCAGGGCAGTTATACCACTGGCAGCGGCTCTAGTCCCATGGTACCCAAATAGGAAGAGCAGAGCAGGTGACAGTGACTGCTGGTGATAGTAGCGGGGGTCAGTCCAGATGATTGCCTCCTCATGATGGCTTGTCTGGCATGTCCAAGGTCAAACCGGGAACTCAAGTCCAGAGGATCTGAGTCAGAACCAGGGAGGTGGTAGGCTGGATGCAGGCGTATCAACAACATAGCTCAGCTGAGAGACCAAGGGCAAGAGCCTAAGCCCAAAGGCATCTCTTGAGCAAAAGAGAGGCAGGAACCTGCTGAGTCTTCTCACCGCTCTCTTGCAAGGCTCCACAGCTGCACTGTCAAAGCTGGCCCTGAGCCCAGGCAGCCAGGTCCTCTGGAAAGGTGAGAGGCAGAGCTCTGACAGCTACATCACTCCTGTAACTATAGAGCAAACTCGAATTTCCTCCTTGTATTGTGATTATCATGTAAATTCCATAGATACTGCCAGAGGTACCTCTTTATTTTAGCAAAGGATATCTAGAAGTCAGTCTTCTGTAAGTTACAAAATATAACGGGGGAGAGGTAAAGGGAAGGCGGCTCCTTACTGCTCTAAAAGAACAAATGTTAGTAGTGCATTTAACCTTGGAAATCTTTTGATAATTGAAACCTTCTGACATTTCTGATATAAAAAAGTTACTATGTCTCAAGAAGCTTTCCCATGGCTTAGTGAAGTGTAGCATTACAATCTTTTCACAGTTAGATGTCCTTCTTTCACCTGAACTAGGAAAATTACGTAGAATTATAGAATCATTTCGATTGGAAAAGACCCTTAAGATCATTGAGTCCAACTGTAAACCTAGCATGGCCAAGTCCACCACTAAACCATGTCCCTAAGCACTACACCTACACATCTTTTAAATCCCTCCAGGGATGGGGACTCCACCACTTCCCTGGGCAGCCTGTTCCAATGCTTGACAACGCTTTCCATGAAGAAATTTTGCCTAATATCCAATCTACCTCCCCTGGCGCAACTTGAGGAAATTTCCTCTTGTCCTAGCGCTTGCTACTTGGGAGAAGAGACCGATCCCCACCTGGCTACCCCCTCCTTTCAGGCAGTTGTAGAGAGCAGTAAGGTTTCCCCTCAGCCTCCTCTTTTCCAGGCTAAACACCCCCAGCTCCCTCAGCCGCTCCCCATCAGACTTGTGCTCCAGACCCTTCCCCACCTTTGTTGCCCTTCTCTGGATACGCTCCAGCACCTCAAGGTCTGTCTTGTAGTGAGGGGCCCAAAACTGACCACTGAGCCTTGATGAATCTCTTACGATTGGCTTTGGCCCATCAATCCAGCCTGTCCAGATCCCTCTCTAGAGCCTTCCTACCCTCCAGCAGATCAATACTCCCGCACAACTTGGTGTCATCGGCAAACTGACTAAGGGTGCACTCGATCCCCTCATCCAGATCACTGATAAAGGTATTAAACAGAACTGGCCCCAGTACTGAGCCCTGGGGAACACCACTGGTGACCGGACACCAACTGGATTTAACTCCACTCACCACTACTCTTTAGGCCTGGCCACCCAGCCAGTTTTTTACCCAGTGAAGGGAATGCCCGTCCAATCCATGAGCAGCCAATTTCTCCAGGAGAATGCCATGGGAAATGGTGTCAAAGGCTTTACTAAAGTCTAGGTAGGCAACATCCACAGCCTTTCCCACATCCACTAAGCGGATTGCCTTGTCATCGAAGACCACGTTAGTCAAGCAGGACCTGCCTTTCATAAACCCATGCTGACTGGGCCTGACCACCTGGTTGTCCTGTATGTGCCACGTCATGGCACTCAAGATGATCTGCTCCATAACCTTCCCCGGCACGGAGGTCAGGCTGACAGGTCTGTAGTTCCCCTCATCCTCCTTCCAGCCTTTCTTGTAGATGGTTGTCACGTTTGCTAACCTCCAGTCAACTGGGACCTCCTCGGTTAGCCAGTACTTTGTGCTACTGATCTAGCTGGATAGTGGTCTCAGGAACAGAATGACGGATTCTAACTAGTAAAAATTGCCTCATAAGCAAAATAAAAATGGTATCAAAGCACAGTCCTGGTTTGTGGAGCTGTTATGAGCAGGCTCCATCCAAAGTTTGATTTGGAATTGTACAGAAGCAGTTTAACACTATTTTTCATATACCTTGTTCTTCTGAATTGTTTTCATGGGATTCTACAGCTGTTTGTTCTTGTTCCAAACTGTATCTAACAAGTGGAAATGTTCTTTTGAGTATTCCATTTCATTGTTACTACGCTGTATCTTTATATAATTCAATCTAGTTTGCAGATTTCCTTAATTCAAATGTATCAAGTATTCCTCAATTTGTGTCTGTATTTTCTACCTAATGAGACATGCTTAATATACATGAAACAAATATGTCATGCCCAAAGCCATCATCTTTGGCCAGATACCAGGCTCTGAGGTACAAGATCGAAGCCGTTGACTCAGCGAGTTAGGAATTTCTCAATGTTGAACAACAAGTGTTAAAAACCAATTACAAGTGAGTCTTTAATACTTATGCAATCATTCCAGTAAAATTCAAGGTGTAGTGCGCAAAATACATCTAAACAGGGCTGAATTATCAGATTCTGTTACTGTGCGGTGTTGATTGCACTAATGGGATTGCAGAGCTGGCATATTTACCATAACCTATATTAGAAGAAAATGGAGGTTAAAAAAAAGAACTGAAAATGATATTGTCAGTTTGGGGGGGGGGGGGGGGGTTAATTTTTTTTTAATTGTGAAGAGCTGTCTATTTATACGAGCTATTAAAATAAGGTATATGGGGTCTAGACTTGTTTACTCTGCTTCTCATTGTTTATTTCCAAGCATTTTATAACTGGAAAGTAAACATAAAAGTTAAATTTAGGGTTCTGCTGGGTAAAACAAATAATTTCTTTCTGTGTGAATAAACTTGATGGGGCTGGGAGGGAATACCTGGTCACCTATTGATTATGTACAGAACTTGCTGTCCCTTTCTAGTTAGCTTTAAATTGTGTGAAAAAGACGTATTTCTGGGAAGTTATTCTGCAGATTTGCCTATAATTCTATCTAATGTTCTTGACATTGGCTTCTAACTGGCCACCCTGTCTCTATGATTAATAAAATTAAAAAATCATAGAATCATAGAATCATTATGGTTGGAAGAGACCTCAAAGATCATCAAGTCCAACCGTATACCTGATGCCACCATGCCTGCTAAACCCACTAAACCATGTCTTGAAGAATGGGTAAATACAGAGAAATTAAAGAGAAGATGGTTCCAGAAATGGCATGATCAATTATTAGATCATTAACACATGGAAGAATGAAGTGAGCTTCAGTTATACATATATAGTCACTCCAAGTTTGTTTCTGCTGAGTAAATATGCTGTTAAGCAGTTAAGATCTAAACCTACCTAGCAACGACTGGTTAGGTCAATGGAGCTAAACCTAGTTGGTGACTGGTTACTAGCGGTGTTCCCAAGGGTTCAGTTTTGGGGCCGGTGCTGTTCAACATCTTTATAGATGATCTGGACATGGCGATTGAGGGCATCCTCAGTAAATTTGCAGATGACACCAAGTTGGGTGGGAGCATTGATCTGCTGGAGGGTAGGAAGGCTCTGCAGAGGGATCTGGAGAGGCTGGATAGATGGGCTGAGACCAACGGCATGAGGTTCAACAAGACCAAGTGCCGGGTCCTGCACTTCAACCACAAAATCCCCATGCAGCGTCACAGGCTGGGCGAAGACCAGTTAGAAAGTGGTCAAGCGGAAAAAGACCTGGGGTTGCTGGCTGACAACTGGCTGAACATGAACCAGCCAAGAAGGTAGCCAAGAGGTAGCCAACAAGGCCAATGGCATCCTGGCTTGTATCAGGAATGCTGTAGCCAGCAGGACCAGGGCAGTGATCATCACTCTGTACCCGGCACTGCTGAGGCCACACCTTGAATACTGTGTTCAGTTTTGGGCCCTACACTTCAGGAAGGACCTTGAGGCGCTGGAGTGAGTCCAGAGAAGGGCAACAAAGCTGGTGAAGGGTCTGGAGGGTAAGTCGTATGAGGAACAGCTGAGGGAACTGGGGTTGTTTAGCCTGGAGAAGAGGAGGCTGAGGGGAGACCTTATCGCTCCCTAAAACAACGTGAAAGGAGGGTGTAGCGAAGTTGGGGTTGGCCTTTTCTCCCAGGCAACTAGTGATAGGACAAGACGGCATAGTCTGAAACTGTGCCAGGGGAAATTCAGGCTAGAAATGAGGAGGCATTTCTTCACTGAAAGGGTTGTTAGGCATTGGCATGGGCTGCCCAGGGAGGTGGTGGAGTCCCCATCCCTGGAGGGGTTTAAGAAAAGACTGGAGGTGGCACTTAGTGCCATGGTCTAGTTGACACAGTGGTGTTAGGGTAAAGGTTGGACTCGATGATCCCAGAGGTCTCTTCCAATCAAATCGGTTCTATGATTCTGTGATACTAGCTTTCTTGCAATGAAGAGATACTAAAGAAAACTAAATGGTTATACCCAAATATATATTGTTCAAGTATGGAAGAAGCACTGTGCTTGGAACACAGAAACTTCTGTTTGTCTTCAGCAAAGTTCAGTAGCTGACTTTCACTTGACATTTTGTCTAAATTTTTAAGTCATTTAAAATTAATAGAACAATAGTTTATGTGACTCAGTTCCACCTTATACTTCTTTGTGACAGAAACAATTGAGTAAAGTTTTGGGGAACTTGCTGTTACCTGAACCCACGGGACTGCTCTTTGTAAGTAGCAGTTATCTATGTTAGGGCCTATATACTAATTTGTAAACTAAGTAATTATAAGGACAGGATTTTCCCACAAAACTTTGACTCTACTCTTATACAATAGATAAGCATAATGAGATTGCAAGAATTGAAGCATATTTAATCCCTTTCAGTCTCTGCATTTGCAACCTTAGTTTTTAATCTAAAAACAATTAAAAAAAACTTCAACTGCAGTAGAAGCATGCTGAAGGATACGTGAAGTTTCAAGTAAGGTTCTTAAAAAAACAACCAAACAAAACAAACCGAAAAACCCCTTCATATAAAAAAGTTCATGTAACAGCTTCATAAATTAGGACATAATATATCTCTAATCCTCGACAAAAGAAACCACACATTTTGAGTAAAGTGTTCAAAATTACAAAAGAGGCTAGTCCTATTTACCAATATTATTTTAGCATCTCGGAACTCAAAACTTGACCAAAGCTCACTGAATCTTGAAAGCATAAAGGTTTGATTTGTAAATGTGGCTTTATGCTTTTCCTTTGCAGGTACTACCTACTTTCAGTGTCTAAATCTGAAATTGTGATCCTTAAGTCCTCAGTTGATTTATAAATCCAGAGGTTCCTCACTGTGTGACAGTTAGGAATCCTAGAATCCTAAAATTATCTCCTGGGTATTTCATAGGGTATCACTATCTTGACAGCATTAATCAACTTAGTCCTTAGTCCAGAGTCTGTCATCTGAGGAAGTGTATTCCAAGCATGTGTAGACAGCGTTCAGCTGGCAAGGATAAAGGCAAGAAGAAGTAAAGAGAGAATCTGAATCTTTTGTTTTGTGTAATCACAAGAAGGGAAGGACATGAGTCTTGGTGACAGCTCTGTCCTGTAATTACTGTATATGAAATGCATAAATCTTGCTGGAGGTGGGATTGCAACCCAGGTTTTCCTCCTTTCAAGTGTGTTTCTTAATTGGGAGTTACTACCACCAGATAGCATGAACTGTGATGCTAAGATGTTTGTAGTTCAGCCAAGACAGTGAGTTCGCTGAGTATTCTTAGTAAAAGTATTTTTAGTACAAAATAAATTTGCTGTCAAAAATCTATATACTTGCAGATTCTGAGCTGCATAGAGTTATATGGGTTTTCTTATGGCACATCTTTGAATTTAGATCCCAAAATGTCAAAGAGGATAATTTTATATGACTTTGAGGATGAAAATACATTTTCAATTTCTTCCTAAATATCTAAATAGGTCTTGAACTTAGTCATTGTGGTTTTAGTATCTCTGGTGATTGTTCTCTTATGCTGTTTTTTTCTTTGCCACCCAAATTGTTAACAACAACAAAAATGAATGTTACTTTGAGATTTAGACTAAGGCTTTATCTTTTAGCAGTCTATTGATCTTAAATGCACTTTCTCAGTCAGATTTCTTGCAGTGACTGTTCAGTGAGACTTTTACAAGTGTATAGGGTTGACAGAATAAGTAAAAGAGCAGAATTTCTGAGCAGTCTTGGAAACATTTGATCCTTATTCCACGCATCATCTGTGCACAACTTCATGGGAATTCTTTCCAGGTAAAAATTTACATTCCCTTTTTTGTGACATTGAATCATGCTTAACTATAATCTTAAATATATTTTGACTTTCCTTTTTTTTTTTTGTGAGGTTGTTTTGCATTATGTTTAACCTGGTTTTCATTGTTAACATTTATATGAACATCCATATACTTCTATGGACTTTGCTTCTTCTGGAAGGAAAATCAATCTTTTGTAATGATAAATTTAATTACTCTCCAGGCAGATTAGACTTGAGATGCAGCTATTTGGATATGATGAGTGTGGTGTAAATCCAGATGAAAGACGACGAAATGGAGAGAGTAGGAGAGCAATGGCTGCGTGGAAAATTTATTCTGTTTTAGGAAAGAACTGCATTGACGATATCCTCCTTCCAGTTCTGTACATTATTTCCCCATGACTACAGTGTTTGGCATATTTTTAGATTATCATAATTTCCTGGAATAACAGAATATCTAGTTGTATGACTGAATACCATGGATTCACTCAGGCATGGTAATAATGCTAAAATAACATGACCTCTAGTAGCCTGACGTATTTAAATCCTCATCATAGCATGTATGCAGTGAATACCAGCCACTGAAAATTTAAGGATGTTTTAAAAAACATATCTGATACAGAACACCATCAGAATTAAAATACCTCGGAAGTCGTATTAGCATCTATTTTCCCCATATTGCAGATTTTTATTGTAAGTTACAAAACTGGTCAACTTATTTAAATATTGTATCTTTTTACATTCTTTATATATGAAATGTTTTCTGTGGGCATCAATTGATACTAAATCAAATGTCTCAAAGGATGGTATCTGCACACCAATAGGTTTGCAAATCAAACATTCAAAAAGTTTCCAAATGTCCATTCCCCAGCATTCTGCCTTTAAAACTTATATTTTCTTTTTCTTAGATACAAAAATTTCATACCTTTTTTTAAAATCAAATACAGCACCATTGTTAGAAATGTTGAACTACTCATCCAATAACGAATAAATTATTTTGAATGTTTGGCAATAGATCTGGAAAATGTGTTGTTTTTCTGCTAAATGAAGAAAAGCTAACAGTCTTTATTGCTTCTGTAATCAGTTACTTGGTGATTAATATGACTTTAGGATTTTTTTTTTATAAAGAGACTTTATTTTCCTTGAGTGTCTATGGATGCTTCCTGTAAAGTGTATTTCATTTTAATCCTCCATGGTTCATAATTGCACAATGTGTATTAGCCACATGCTATATGCAAAAGTATTTTGTACTTCATTCATTGTGTGACTTTTTTTTTCTCTAGAGGACTCCTAGTGCCAAAAATGGTTGTTGAAGATCATGGCCTGGAAAGAGCTGACACTGGGAATCTGGGCATCATGGCCTGGAAAGAGCTGACACTGGGAATCTGGGCAGTGGCATTTACTTCAGTGATTCTGTTAGGTCTGAATAACAATATCTCTTTACATTATCCTTTGTGTATTCTTTTTACTCTTCAAATTAAGCTGATACAATGCTTAATACTTTTAAGTTAATTTAACTAGACATTTTATTCCTGTCCATATGTTCAGAAGTACTTGTATATCTTTGAACTCCTATGATGTTTACATTTATATAAATGCTAATAAAAAGCGTACAATCTTTCTTTACATATAGCACTAGTATTAAGTATTCTTTACTCAGTGAAATGAAGGGAACCCAGCTCCTGGCAGTTTGTGATGTGGCACTTTGGATCCTGCTTGGATTTCTGTGAACGAGATTATTCATTAATAATGCACCATCAGGTTATGACGGTGTGCATGGAGTCCATAAAACAGCAGACATCTCTTCAGGCTTGAGATACTGATTCTGCAGTATTGGGCACTTGAAAAGGCACCAAGTTTTGGATTTATTGTAACACTGATAGATAACAGAATGAATGTAACCTGCATTTCAATTCAGACACTAAATCACTAGACAGTAATGTGTAAAATCACTTTCGTCTGTCTTGCAGCCTGCAAAGTGTATATAAAACTTTTAAGTCTCTAAGTTGCTATTTGTAAAGAATTCTTGCAAGAAAATAATACTGAAAAGAAAGATGTAAATATTATTTTATTATAACTGAATCATCATATAAATATCTAGTCTGTGATATTTAAATTGTTATTTGGAAGCGATCTTCTGCTTTGTATGAAACAAGAAATCACTACCATGGAAGGTTCACTGTTTTGTAAATGAATCCAGCTGATAAAAATCCCTGTCCTTATAGGTTGGGACTCTAAGGCAGGGATGATAGCTGTAGTGGCATGCTAACAGATACAGTTGCTGTCTAGATATCCACCAGTTTTTTACTTTTTTTTGTTCTTAGTTATTTTGAGGAATGATTGTGATTTATGGAGAAGAGGTAATAATAAGGAGTGTGGAGAATACAAAGTAAGAAGATAAGAGATACAAGTGGTAGTGATACAGGGAGATTAGGGGAGTGAAAATAAAAGCTGACAGATGCTATTATTTTTCAAAAACGATATGTCATTTAGGCTCACCTCTTAATAAATTTACATTTTTTTAGATATTATCTACAGCTTTGTTTTTATTGTAAAATACCTTTCTTTGTTTCTACCAGAATGATGAATTTGTTGTCTATAAAACCTGTCAGGTTAAAATCAGATATGTTGTTAAGTTTTGCCTTGCTGAAGATCAAATAAAACCATTTCAGCCTGCAATTGGGGTGGAACTGGAGCAAGATTACAGTGAGCCAGAGTTGCAATGTCATTTACAGCATGAGAGTAAGAAAAGGTTTCTGTTTGTATATTGACTTCCTTCCAGAGTTTGCTAAATACTTATCAGAACTCTTTTTAGAGTACTTGTATGAAGATAACGTAATAAAAAAAAGTTTGTAGTTTATTTGCAGATGTTATCAAATTAGTGATTACCATGTGGCATCTGCGTAGCATCTGTTTAACAGATTTCCTGTAGGCATAATTACCAACAGCAGTTGCAACTTCTCCTGTCACAGTGTGTTTCAAGAGAAGCAAAGGAAGCACTTTTGCATAAATCATCAGATGGTCTTTAAATAATTCAAATGCAAGGTTCTAAACAAAGACCTTGTAAGACCTTAAAGAACTGTCATGAACTCATGATCCCTTAGACAGCCTACAGCTCAGCAGTACAACACAAGTATTCATAACAGAAACTGAGTGTTACTTTTGTGTTCTGAATTGCATAAATAAACATGGGCTGTTGATATAGGATTAGTTTCAATCGTCTTTCCTGAATGTATATTTCAAAAAAAATTCCTTTTAATCTTTCATAAACTCTTTGTTTAGGCTATGCATTACCAAATGCAAATCTTTCGAATCCTGTAAAAACTGGTTTTTAGGACAGATTGGGAGATCCTGTCCCTCTGGAAAGCGTTTATGTCAAGCCAAGGATAATAGACCTTGTAGCACAGGTAGAGTATGCCATTTATTGTCCTTTTCCGTAACTCAGCCCTGAAAAATTAATCCATTTGTTAAATACTGTTTTAGTCAAAATGCTATTTAGTGTTTAGTTACTTGCAAAAAAAAAAAAGGCAATTCAATCTCCAAATGAAGCACTCTGCTTCAGGGACAAGGTTGCCCATCCATTTCTTTAGATGCCCTTGATGGCTCCTAGATTCTCGAGGTGGGAGGGGAGGTCATCTCTGTGCTTAAATGCTGGCAAAGATCCAGAGATGGTCCTTGTGGTCCTAGTCCCTGTGAGATCATATAGCTGTATCGTACATCTGACTGTTCAACAATCATGCCTTCTGCTTCAGAGCTGTATTATACTGAGTTCTGAAGTTCACTCTGTCCTCAGGAGAGAAAGATGCACAGGTTCATCTGAATTTTAGCTGCTAGGATGCACAGATAACAAAGCTATATGATTAAATGAAGTAAAGAGGCTTCCATGCAATCCCAACTTAGTGAGAAAGTAGCTCCAAGGCAATAAAAATTTTTTTTGTAGGATGCAATAAAAAAGGTTTGTGTTAAACAAGTAAAACCACAGAAAAAGTTGCTTTCATTAATACTGTTATCTGCTTTATTTTATCAATACCTTAAATGATTAAGTCAAAACATTTAAATTTAATGTTTTTGTATTTATATGGAATATTTGATGCTAAATTGTATTATCAAGAAACTAGTTTAATGTCACCTTTCACTCTAATCTGTCGTTAGATAGGTAATATAGGGGAATAACTTTTATTTATTACACTCTTTTTCTTCACTAAGTACTTCCTTTTGTTTCAGAAACATTTCTGTTACTAAAGATTATATATAAATTCCCAAGTCACAAAACTTAATGAGACCACAATCTTCATTTTTTTCAATATCACTGCACTTAATATTTTAGCCTTTCTTTGCATTTGCATTTTAAATAAAAATTTACAATTATCTGAAACTGTGATGTTGCTGGTAAAGTAAGGCATCTTGGAAACTGAGTATTATAACTTTATTCCCAGTAACATTTCCGCATATGGCTGTTCTAAACCAGAATAACAAACAATGCAGGGAGTAGTACCAGTAAATGTGTCAAAACTTAATGCTATTAATATTTCCATATTAAAAACCATGAAAAGTGCTTTTCGTGAGCATGTCCTAGGTTCTTCTCTGTTCTGTTTGCAAAGCAGGCACAAAATCACATCTGTTATAATTTTCTAAAGTTATATTTAATCTTGAAATAGTGTTTCCTATTATTAAGTTGCTTTTATTCAGTACAATTACTACTGGTTAGTAGAAATATTGTACTGATCAGCTAAAGATTTGATGCTATTTCTGCCATATATTGGGAATAAATTAACAAGTTCATACACTACTCATCCAGTTGTAGAAAAGGTATTTAAAATGATGATACAATTTAATTTGTAATGGTAAGGGAGAATTCAACTAGAAAATACAAATAAAAATTATGGAATAGTTATTTTGTGAGGATGGAGATTTG
>NW_009618181.1:8315-17862 GCF_000690535.1 Cariama cristata | reverse complement strand
CAGGTTCAGGTTCTAGAGGGAGCAGCACAAAGACATCCAAGTTAGCTGCAAACTCACTAATTTTACATTAATAACATAATACATTTTTCTGGCTGCAGGCCGGTTCTCTCTGCAGATACTTTGAGGCTGTGCATATGTATTGCATGTTTTATCCACAAGCATCTTAAGGATAATGGAGATGTGGCTGTAAATAGAAAATAGTTGCTTATATGATATACAGAGGATACACAGATTCATAGTACATTAATAATAACTGAGATTAGGACTCAGAATAGTCAAGAATATTTATTAAAATGGGCCCATGTAACAAAAATGCTGTAAGACTGACAAATGCAAGGCTACACATAGATGAAACAATTGCAGCCCTACACATCTACATCTTGGGAGACTGTATCCTGGAATACAGCAACTACCAACAACACAGGGTTGTTTACTCACCCAGTGAGTCAGCAACCTGGAATGAACCACCATTGTGATGTTGTGGCAAAAATAGCTAATACAGTCCCAAAATATACAAACCAAGAAGTAGTGAAGAGAGAAGGTTATTTTGTCAGGCAAGACTGGCCAAAACTGGCAAAATGCCAAACTGAAGACCTTAAAAAAAATAAAAAGCAAACCACAACACAAAACCCCCAAAACACACCATCAACAAAACCCCAGCCTCAAGGCCATACACGTTGACCTCTGTCTGCAAACTGGGAGGTGATTCCATGATGTTGTATGGTATCTTATGTCTTTTATGTATCTTGTATTGTATGACGCATCTACCAACTTGCTTTTTAATGTCATTACAGAAATAAACTAAGAAGCAAAGACCGGAAATTAAAGCTGAATAAGAAAAAAAGACATGCAGTTTTAGCAGTGAGGTTTGGAACAGTCAGCCAGGGAAATTATGAACTCACCTTCTCTGAAATCCAGTTTGGCTGTCTGTTATGAAGCTTTGCTTTAGAAAATAAAACATTAGGTTAAATGAAGAGATAATTGGCTAAAATGTTATGTAATGTGTTATTGAGGAGATCATGTCAAATGACCTCTTGGCCCTTCTAACCTTTTAAACTATGAATACCCATAGTGAATCAGCATGGTTATTCTTTGGGTAACCTAGGGACAGAAACTTGTCTAACTAGTTCAGTATTCTCCACTTTTATCCAAAGAGTTAAAAAGGACAGAAAACATAGCTCCTTCTCATGGAGATGTCATTGCATGCAGATTAAACATCATCTTCCCTGGAGTGCTATTCAGGTTTTTTTTTTCTTTTCTCTTTATTTAGTGGATTTTCAATGGATATGTCTATTGAGATGCCATCTAGTATTGAACGCATACATAGTTGGACATATAAACTTAAAATAAAGGTAAATTAATTTCTCTGTAACTATGCCTCTGCCTTGGCAGTTCTGCTGTGTATTTAAAATGAAACTTCTATCCTAGAAAATCCTCGTGCCAGATCTGTCTGGCTTTGTGCACTGTTCATTCTGCAAACAGCTTTATTCCTGTGTTTCTCTTGGATTAAAATTTCTGTTGTGCTTGAAGCTTTTCTGTTTTGGTTGTCTTCTTATCTAAAAATACATTCAGGAAAGTGAATGATATTTTAAAGAATTTCATATGTAAATAGAAACAGTAACTTGTAAACTTTCTATAACCTTCTCGGCAAAAAGCTTCACGACTACCCCTGTTAAATCTGCTGTCATCATTCTCTGTCCTCATAAAGTAAATAATATTCACTGTATTGTTATTAAATAAATAAATATATTCCTATTTTTCCCTTCTTCTAGAAAACAGGATGCAAGGCTGTAATTAAGACTGTGGACATTAGAGGCTTTGTTCTAGATATCTGGATTTCTCGGGCCTACCTACCTTGGATGTGGGTAGGGAAGCATCCCAACAAAATAAGTGAGGCACTGCGTAACTTGTACTGTTCATGAGGTAAGAGTGAATATGCTAAAACACAATAAACAGGAACAGTTTAGTTTTGATGAGTAAAAGATGAAGAACAATTTCGCACCATGGACAGTGATCAAGTTGATCTGTTTTATTAAGCTGAGTATTCTCCAGAAATGAGTTTTGTTTTCAGTTGCATAGAACCTTGTTGCTTTTGTTTTATCATTTGCCTTGTAAGACTAGATGTTTCCACACAGTGTGCAGTCATTTGTGTTAAAAATACGTTTTTTCTAACTGTTGTGCTACTGTTTGTATTTCATAGAAATGTGACAATGAATTTGATACAGATGTTGCATTTGCAGCAGTGGAAGTGAACAAGTCAGTCATGGCTGAGGCTGGAACTAAGTAGCTTCAGAGTCATGCAACCACTATACTAATTAAGTAAGATTTTAAACCATTAAATTTGTAGGGCTGCATTTACAACTTACACACCAATATTTATAGAATCTGTCAGTGTTTTATTTTAAGGCATCTGTCCTTCCTAGAAGATTTTGCATGGTTGTAATTATTGCTGCAGTGATTACTCTCAAAGGCATTTGAATATTTTCTCTTTCACTAATAAGTGAAAAATGCATAGGCAGCACTTGTAGCACTCTGGATCACTCAGAAACAGAATCCAGCTGTGGCTATCCACAGAAGAGCTCACTGTTACCGCTGGAAAACATTAATAGAAGGTTAGGTAGGAAAGGAAGGATCAGTTCAACCCCTTTTACTTTCACCCACAGTAACTCCTTGCCTGAGAAATACATTTAAAACTTAAAAGTGTATCTTAAAATATGTGATTCCAGGTTATTAGAAGCTGTTTCATTCTCCTATATTTTTGGTGAAGTCCCTGGCACTTTTAGTTATTTTCAGTTCCTTTTTTTTTTTTTTTTTTTTTCTTAAATAAGATAAAATGCTGCAGAGGTGAAATGTAAAGGCTTGATGTTACCAATCTGTAAATCCAATGTTGAAATTGATTAAACAATTAAAATGGCAGATAAGATTGTTTTCTTTCCAACAATGATGTCTTTTATTTTTCTTCCTTTTAATCAGAGTTGCTAGTTTGAATGTATTAGTTTAGCGATTTCTTTCTGATGACTGCAATAATACCGGTAGTTCCCTACAAAAAGGAGAAAGAAAGAGATTTCTATTTGTGTTTCCAACCTGCAAACCTTTCCTTCTCTATGGGAAACACTTTCACTTCTTCAAGGATTTCATTGTTCCACTTTTGAAAGCCTTTGGGTTTTATAGCATCTCTGTTCATAGCAAGGACAGTATGCGCTTCTGATTTACCTATTTTTTTAATTCTAGTACTTCTCACAAACTGATGGTGGCAGTGATGATTGTAAAAGATGGTATCTGTGATTTATTTTTTTTTAACTTGTAGAAGAGAATCCAGTGCTGTTTGCAGAAGAGTGAGTCAGATAAGAACATGAAACCACAAAACTCCTTTTTCAGTTTTTCAGGTGAGGCCAGGGCTATAGGTAAAGGACAGGGAAGTTGCACTTTTCAGGCATTAAGAGAAAATGGCATATATTTGTTAAAACTTTAAAATATGCCTATATTCTGCTCTCATTCCATAATAAGAAAGATTAAGATGCTTGGATATAGTTCTAACTAAATAGTATTTGTCCACTGCGCTGATGATTTTGCTTCTCCCTCTCTAGGCTTGCATGCTTGTGTTCCAAGCAGAGTTTGAAACAGCATTTGAAGAAGAGCAGCTGGCCAGTGAAATTATTATTTTATTAGATTGCTCGAATTCTATGGCAGGTTCAGCTCCACACCAAGCAAAGCAGATTGCTTTACATGTTTTGGAACTATTTTGTTTCAAAGAGTGAATGTAGTCAAATTTGGCACAAGTGAGTTTCTCTATTCCCTTTTTACCTGAGTGCCACCTTTTACCTTCTTATCATGGCTTAATTTTATGCACATCATTATTATCAAATCAGCATAATACACTGAACTGCACCAGGAACATGTAGCAGTATGGAATACTTCCACTCTGATACAAGTCGTAAAACTTAAACTTGTGTTTCCATATTGTTGCTACATGCTTAATATTTTAATGCTCTTAATATCAATCTTTATTCACAGATTTCATAGAATTTTCTTCTTTTTCAATGAACACAATAAGTGATTTGGCATCACTTAAAGAGTTTATTACAGTAAGCAAATCAGTTTGGTTGTATTCTAAAGAATGATTGTTTGTATCTGATGCTTATCATTGCAAAACTCTGTTACACCACTTTTCCTCTTTTTTCTTTTTCTTTAGACCAGCTTCTAAGATTTTTCTGTAATTTAGTCTATTTGAAGTCAATTTTCCCTAGTAACAAACACATCTGAATATTAATCCATTTGGTTTTAAGCAATTGCTTAAGTTGTTATTTTGAATCTGAGTAGCTATCAGTGTTAGGACATTTTTCAGTATTTCCCTCTAAATTTATCTTTTGGACTTTCATACCTCTCATTGCCTGCTCACAGCAGAAAGGGAGGAAATTACTGACTTCCTTCTAGAAAGCTATAATTTGTAAGTGAAGGCAGCACTTAGGCCAAAGGACTTTCAATGAAAAGGAAAATGCTTTTGGCACTAAAAGGTCACATGTAGACTACTTACTACAGGAGGTTTTGGTTAGTACTGTGTCTTGTCAGTGCCAGAAGTAGGCTTCTCATCTGTAGCTAAAGCTCCTTGATGCTAGTATAATGCGTAAGATACTAATATAATGAGTGTCTTGGAAATGGGATGGTAAGATGTAAATGATGATCAATGCAGAGTAACACAAAGGGGAAAATACTACCTATACCTGTACGATGTCAGGCTTCACCCAGAAAAGAGATGCTGGAGCCATTATGAATAATCCTTTTTAAGTGGTAGCCCAAGGTAAACACTTGGGTAGCTGTATAATTCTGTATTGCTGTGGCACCTTGAATAGTATAGGCACTTCTGGTCCCTCCATCTCAAAGAGAAGATCTAGAGAGACCAAAACCAAAGATGGCCAGATATATGGAAGACCTGCTGTAAAAGGAGAGGATTTGTCCTGATTTTTTTTAGCCTCTGTTGAACCCTTACACAGTAATCTCTTTTCCAGGATAAACAGAGGAAAAGGGGAATAGGGATGGTTACTTGCCGTTTCTCACCAGTTAAGGATAACAGGACATCCAGCAAAATGATCAGACAGCAGATTTAAAACAAAAACCAAACAGTTCTTTTCACACTTAATAAATAGTGGAGCTTCTTGTTGTGTTTCATGTTGAGGCTAAGCTGTAATTCAATTCAGGGTAGCCAAATTAAAAGGTAGAGCTGCAAATAGCTTTTAGATGCAATAGTCTGGATGAAAACTTCAGTTCAAGAAGCCCCCAAACCACTGATTACTGAAACCTCTGAAAATAATGTAGGAGTAGAATTTACCATTTTTCCTATCTATTTTGCCTGTGCCTTTTGCCTAAGACAGAGAAGATACAGGACTAGAAGGACCTTAAGCTCTCTCTTTAATAGTAATTATAGAAGAGCAGGAACAAATAAAATTTAAGAATTAATAATTTATATTTGGAAACCAGGAGTAACCTATAATGAAATAAAGATTAAATTACACATTATATGTTATTTTAGGAAAAAAAAAATAAATTCCAACTAAAATTGTAATACTTTACTTTTCAGTCTGCTACCACAACATCAGGAAACACTGATTTATGGAAGACCTTACATTACTTAAGTCTGCTATTTCCTTCTCAAGGACAATGTAACGTTCTTCTTATATGGGATGGACACCTTCAGATTGAGAGTGACCTTCCAGATTGTGAAAGATAATGTCCAACATACAAGGTTATTTACATGTGGTGTTGGGTAAGTACAAAGTTAGCTAGCAATTGTATTTTGTTTAAAATCACTGATAATTTTTTTTTAAGTAAGAGGTCAATAAGCTGAGAACTGTCAGATGCCCAAGTGTACTGTCTTAAATATATATATCTGTTTAGATTAAATGTAGAAATGTTTATGCACCTTTAATAACAAAACAGAAAATATGTGAGGAATTTCAAATGTCAAATGCCTACAATAACTTTAATTCCACATCCAGGTAGTCTTACCGATTCATATCTTTTCTCATTATAACAACTTTACTATTTAAGAATATAATTGGAAAATACAAGAATTAATGCTTTAAAACTTTGCATTTCATGTTTTAGTATAGTCTGATTTTATAAGTGAAATTTCACTGTAGTGCTATGACACTGTTTAAGGCTGGGCCAGCACTTAAAGCGGGTGGCAGATGCTCTCTATTAACCCCTTCCTTTCCCAGAAGGGGAAGGAGAGGAGAAAAGGGAGAGAGTTGCTTTCAGTTGGCCTGTCCTCTGAAAAAGGTGTAGAATTTAAAAAAATCAATTTCAAAAAGCTTGCAGTGCTAATTAAAAAAATTAGAAATAGTATCAGATTACCAATTTAATTCATTAAAGAATTTTTTGTTGTTGTTATTAGTTCCACAGCAAATCAACACATGCTGAGATCTTTGTCCCAATATGGTGCTGGAGCATTTGAATACATTGACCCAAAATCAAAGTACAACTGGGAGGTAAAGGTACATTTATAAATCTTCAGTATATTCAGTATATAACCAGTCTGATATATCAATATCTGATACTGATATCTTCAGTATCTCAAAATGGGAATTAAGACTTTTCATGGGATCATGTGGCTTTGCTATTACAATAAGATAGTTAAGAAACATTTGATAGAAGGTGGAGGGACATGTGCTTGTCTATTAAGCCTTCTTTTATTTTAAATATAAATGGATACTAAGTGAGAAAGAGAAATATTTAGTCTGAGTATTAGAAGGTTTTTTTTGCAGGAACATGTGCTATAGGAAAGGATATGAGAGCTGTAGTAAACCCTCAGTTCTTTGATAAGGGAGGGAATTTGTCACTGTAGCTGCCCTACCTTCTCATTCAAATTGTCACTGAATGTGTAAAAGAAAACAAGGTGTTGCGAATGAGTGGTTTAGGGTCGCTTAAAGAACCCATCAGAGGTATTACCAGAAACAGTTTTAGTACGAATTTATAAAAGTGTGACTTAACAAAGTTTGATGGCAAGGTTCAGTCTATTACTTACTACATGAAAGGCATATACACAGGAAAAATCAAGTTAGAATTGAGCTAGAATGATTTACACAGAGACCAGAGATAAAAAGGGGCAAGGGAGACCCAAGGTTCAGAGAGGACCCTCTTGCTTTCTAAACTCCTTCAGCAAGGAGTCTAGGTGCAGCTGGATCTACCCCTAGTCCCAGACTTGGTCAACAGTTTATGTCTAAGAGATACCAGGAATGGAGGATTTAGCAGTAGGATTTAGCAGTACTTTACTTAACAGCACTTAACCGTTCACTAATTTACCATTTACAACATAATTCAATAGGATTTACTACGATCGTAACAGTGACTTAAATTGTTATAGAGTATTTGAATTGACTCACACAAGCATGCACATAACCAGAGAGAAAGATGTACAAAGGAATAAATGTATAAAGATAGGTACACTTGTTAGAAAAATTTCCCTTGAGTTCACTGAAATACTTGCTTCAATTGCCTTGGCATTTCTCAACAGGCGAGGATTGAGTCTTGAGGAGTGAAGGATTTTCGTCTCAGGCTTTGTTGTCTGATTTCAGCAATGACCCTCAGAACATCACAGACTTGAGGGTTTGCAAGCTCTGAGAGGTGTCCCACTCCAAGGGAGATGCTGGTTGCAGCCCGCTGCAGTTCAGGAGAGCTTAAAGGATCTCGCTTAGGACTGCTGTTTACAGGTTCGCAAGATGATTGACTTTAGTAATTAGTAAATTTCCATTCTGGCCACAATTTGAGTTGGTAATTGCTGGAATTCTCAAAATTCCAGTAGCGATGATACCGTGTTTTGCTCAAGCTATGATTCAGATAAGGGATGTACCGAGGCCTGTTTTGCTCAGGTTTCCAAGGCCTGTTTTGCTCGAGCTGCGAGGCTGTTTTGCTTGCGCTTCCATTCAGATAAGGGATCTACTGAGACCTGTTTTGCTCAGCCTTCGAAACTGTTTTGCTTGAGCTTCCAGCCTTGGCCAGGCAACAGAAGTTGCTGGTACAATCAGTATTATTCCCACCTTAGCTGTGAAAGAGTTTCCAGTATGGCCAAGGGGCGCTTAACCACCCAACTCGTTACACAAAGGCTACGGCCTGAATTCCTGAGATTGTAGCGAGGCCCAGAGAAAGGCGGGGGAAGGCACCACCACACAAGGAAGCCATGACTTATTTTAATTTTTCTATTCTTTTTGAGAGAACTCCTGTACTTTTCTTGCTAAAAGTGCAGTATCACCAACATAGAAGAAGTTTAAGAAGTATCAAACTATATAAATAATTGTCCCTGAATGGAAAAACATGGCTTTACTTCTGTCATGGGTCACAGTCCATCTACAACATTGTCCTTGCTATAGTGATGAGGCCAGTAGCAATTGTATTCTGTAACTTTTGACTGTTGATGCATCTAGAAGTTTCAGACAATCTAGGACTCTATGTGTGGTGCTTTTCAGTCTCCCCGTATAGTTATGTGTCTACAGCACTATCCTATGCCTTGAACCCGGTCCCTCCTGGAACAGTGACACTAGAGAAGGTGCTGCAAGAAGGCTGGTACCTGGCGTATTTTTTCCTGGGGGAACGGATGAGAGCACAGGTTTCTCTTCTTGCTATTTAGGCTGTCATTTGAGTGATATACGCAGAACTATCCAGAGCAGGCCATGGAGATGTGCAGAACTGTTCGCGTATCTCGGAGTTCACACGTAGGAGATGGTGCTAAGTGTAGCAGGCCATATTCCCTAGCTTGTTTGGCAACCCTGATGAACAGAAACTTTACTCTCAAATTTCAACTCTCACTTAAAAGAAGTATCATTATTCCAGAAGCCAATGCAATAATGGCTGAGTGATCCTCCTTATTACCTCCAAACATCAGACTCATTTTTACCAGTAATAGTATGTGGCTTGTTTTAGTTGTTAAAAAAAGAAATTAGTTCCATTGACATGGGAAATATGTTATTTTCTATTGAGAGATTAAGTTTTCCTTTGAAAGCCTGCTAACAAACAGAGTTAATTTGTTTTGCTTCTTTACATAGATACAGAGACAGGTATTTAGAATATTTTCTCCAGGATGCCGTTCAATTTCTATTAAATGGCAACAGTTTAATACAGGTGCAGCAGAGCCAATGCAGGCTCCTGCTCAAATACAGTGCTCCAGCCCTCTGATCATCTTTGTGGCCCTCCTCTGGACTCTCTCCAACAGGTCCAAGGCCTTCTTGTGCTGAGGACCCCAGAGCTGAAGGCAGTACTGCAGGGGGGTCTCACCAGAGCGGAGCAGAGGGGCAGAATCTCCTCCCTCGACCTGCTGGTCACGCTGCTTTGGATGCAGGCCAGGACACAGTTGGCTTTCTGAGCTGCAAGCGCACATTGCTGGGTCATGGTGAGCTTCTCCTCAACCAACACCCCTAAGTCCTTCTCCTCAGGGATGCTCTCGATCCATTCTCCGCCCAGCCTGCATTTGTGCTTAAGATTGCCTAAACCCATGTGCAGGGCCTTGCACTTGGCTGTGTTGAACTTCATGAGGTTCACATGGGCCCACCTCTCAAGC
>NW_009618181.1:0-8068 GCF_000690535.1 Cariama cristata | reverse complement strand
TGCGACCATCCAGGCAATTCCTTACCCACCAAGTGGTCCATCCATCAAATCCATGCCTCTCCAATTTAGAGACAAGGATGTCATTTGGGACAGTATCAAAGACTTTGCACAAGTCCAGGTAGATGACATCAGTTGCTCTTCCCTCATCCACCAATGCTGTAATCCCGTTGTAGAAGGCCACCAGATTTGTCAGGCATGATTCGCCCTTAGTGAAGCCATGTTGGCTGTCTCCAATCACCTCCTTATTTTCCATGTGCCTATGCATAGTTTTCAGGAGGATCTGCTCGATGATCTTGCCAGGCACAGAGGTGAGCCTGACTGTAGTTCCCTGGGTCTTCCTTTTTCCCCTTTTTAAAAATGGGGCTTATGTTTCCCCTTTTCTAGTCAGCCGGAACTTCACTGGACTGCCATGACTTCTCGAATATGATGGATAGTGGCTTAGCGACTTCATCTGCCAGTTCCCTCAGGACCTGCGAATGCATTTCATCAAGTCCCATGGACTTGGGCACCTTCAGGTTCCTTAGATGGTCCTGAACTTGATCTTCTCCTACAGGGGGTGGTTCTTCATTCTTCCGTTCTCTAATTTGTAATTAAAGATCAAAAGACAGACATGCATTCCATAAAACATCTGATTAAAAAAGCAATATAAAATGCAATGCTGTGAAATTATTAGAAATTCCCAGGTCAAGAACTACTTTTCAAAATAAGATAACTCAACTGAGTCAATTTAAATATCTTTCTGCAATTCACCTGAATATTCCATCTGGTACATAAGAGAAGCAATATTCAGAAGAAAAAATATGTTGCAGATTAGCAAGGGAACACCTGTGTGATTTCATGAACTAGTTGTTTATGAAGTGTGTCAACAGATTATTACCTGTCATTCTGACTTTTACATATCTGTTTTTTCAGTTCTTCAAAAGATTCAGTTTCCCCTTGTTGATACGATGCCTTTCAGGAAACAGACTTCTAGAATGTAATGTTTGAATTATGTCTGTAAATATAATAGCTTTAATCTCATTTCTAGTCTAGGATGACTTTTTTGACCCAGTGGAACAAAGCATTTCAGGTATCTTAAGGCAAAAGCACCTACACAACACAATGCAGTACCACACAGAAATACCCCATTCAGCTTGGCACTGTATTATGCTATGTAATTTGTCTCTTAACATGATTTTGCAGAATGCAATGTATTTTAAGCACATCTATAATAATGCTTATGTTTGCTTTCGTTCAAAGGGTGGTGATAGGTTTCTGACAAAAAGAACTGCATGAAATTTTGATTTTATTTCAATTTTGTGGATTTGAACGAATTATACATACAAATATATACTGTCCACCTTTATATTCCATGTGAATCTAATTACTGACAATACATTGTCCCTCAATATAGTAAAAAATACGAAGTTACATGTACTGGTTTTTTGTATATACTGAGTATTTTTAATGTGCTGCATTATGTGCTTATTGCCTGTTTTCAACACATTTCAAACTCACAAAGAAAAATGTACTGTCTCTATAATGCCAGAGAATTTGCCAGAATGAGAATGGCAGAAAGAGAGTGGCAGGATTCAGAGTATAAGATTTATCACTTTGGAAAAGAATAACTAAAACCCAACCAAACAAAAAGAATGCTTTCTGCATTTCAGGTTCAGATTTCTTGAATTGGAAAGCAGCCTCATTACCAGCCTTACCGTGTTCTTTTTTGCCTGTACATCCATGAACCAGTTGATATCTTTAAGTAATAAACAGAAGGAGGTTTTCAAGAGTATTACATGAACCAAGTGAAGAAGCCACCATTGGATGCCCTCAGTGAAGACTCCTGTCGTTTATCGGCAGAGATTGGCTGTTCAGCATGGTGATACGTTGAATTCCCTTTTGCTGGGAGAACACCCTGTACAGGAGATTCAGTAAGTCTTCCAGCTTCATGTTCCTTTGTGCAGCAGAGTCCACCTAGTATTTGCACCCTCATGTCTCTTTTTTGCTGTTTTTTTTAAAGCATTGCTTCATTCTGTGTGTAATTTTATTTTACATATGAAGTTTGTATGTGAAAGTATAGCCAACCTCAGCCTTAAGAAGAGATACATATTTTTCCTATATTTTTGACAGGACACTTTTATCAAATTATTTCTAATCATTGAACCATTACCATATGCCCCATGGATGCAGTGGGGATTAGAGCAGTAGACTTGTGATTGACTCTTGCGGGAATTACATCCCGAAGTGCAGTTCAAGATTTCTTCTTTTTCAGCAGAATTGCCAATTATTGAATTTTAAAAAGAAAAGTTTATCATGTTTTTTTATATTAATTAAACTTAATATTCTAAAGATTTTCACTTTTTACATAATTTGGATAATTACTATCTAAACATCCTTTTAAAATAATACATTATCTTCTAAATTACCTTAAATCGTTATAAATTTGTCTCTGCAGTTACAGTTTTCTAAGACATAAAGCTGCAAGGACAGGTAGAGTTTCAAAAGTATTTAATATTGAAGAGTAAGCACTTGAACATCCTGTTGAAAGCCTGTCTTCCATCTGACCTGAGGGTAGAAAACCATTTGGCAGATAATTCTAATCATGAGAGTTGTCTAATTCTTGGCAGGGAAAGTCAGATAAAATAGGATTGGTTTTGTTAATACTGCATTTAACAACATATATAGTAAATTTAATAATTTTATAGAGACTTTGCATTCTCAGCAGAGGAAAGGGATCCTTTATTGTTTCTTTTAAGTAAGAGGAATGCTTATTTTTTAGCACCTTTAAAAATAATCATCAGAAGGAATTTGTTTGAAATAAATGTGAAAAGGCTAGTGTTGTCATTGTGCATACTTCATATGTGAGTGATTTCTAAATGACTTTGTTCTTATTGTTTAAGGGTTTTTTTACAAGGCAGGCTAACTACAACATTCCAGGTCAATTACAGATACTTGATGGCATATCAAAGGTTTTTGAAATTTAATATTTGAATCACCTAAATTGATTATGTGGATTTCAGGTTTTGTGTTTGTGCAAGCTTTTTAAAAATATTTAAAGTAATTCTCCTATGTCTGTTTTGTTCTTGCCAAATACATTTTCAGTGTCCTGAATCTTTGGCTTATCCGTATCTTTGTTTATGCCACAGGATGGCTCTTGGAATCTGAGCCCACAGTTGGGGAAAATCTTGACATTTGATGTTGGTCATTTAATTAACAATTTCCTTATTAGAAAAGGCATTCAGTCAGTTGGTAAATACTTTTCTGTCATTCAAATGCAGTACATTGTATTATATTTCCTATCTGTCTATGTTATTACTCTATATGTCTAGTGGAACTCTCAGTAAGATAAGCTCAGAATTTAAATAGATCTCTTAACTCTTTGAAAATTTTAAGTTTTCATAAGTGCCTGATTTTAATAATACAGTTTCTTCTCAACTTCTCTCACAATATAGTGTCCTGATTGCTGAGCACATCTCCTGGAGAAATGTGTGGAGGATGAGAGATAGTTGGGGTGGCAATAAAGGTTCTTTTATATCAATTATTGTATCTGCTATATTAATATCTACTAAAGAAAGGGAAGAAAAGTCTCTCCTAGGATAGAGGCAGAGATCACTTCTGCTTTTCACATTTCAAATAATACGAATAATATTTATATAAATCTTCCCCCCACATGCAGTTCCTGCAGCATTCAGTATGCACTGCCCATACACACTTTGCTGTTTGATTCTGTCAATTGGTGCTCTTTGCTGGCAGCGGACCAGAAAACTTGGGGGAAAAAAGGCAATTCCTTCTTTCTAAATTATTGGAGGGCACAATGCTCCATTAAAAGGCAAAAATCTTACATGTTTCGCATTATTGCATGTATTAAAATCAGAGTAGATTAGAACCCAAGCAAACATAAACTGCAGAAATCCCAACAAAGCATTACCAAATTTAAGTTTGAAAGCCAGGAGCATGTTTGTCAAATCACTAATGTGTATACTCTTGATAGTAGTGATCGTATGGTTAAGCAATTAAGTAGTGTTAGGATAATTGATGTTTTAAAGTGATATGGAGTACTTTGCAGAAAGTACCTTTTCTGTTGTCAAAAAATTATTTAAATAGTGATACAGCTTCCCTTTTCTTCTTCCTTAGGCCCAAATGGAAAAGAAAGCTACTGCAGTTGATTGCTACTCTTCATGTGGTACAGTTCATATGCTGCCCAAAGGAACTGAAAGGGATCGTTTTCAAGACACTGATGAAACTCGATGATTCATCTAATTCAAGGTGTGCTTTTAAATAAAATCTTATAGTTTAATGTAGTAACATAAACCTTCTCAACATACAGAACATTAATTTCATTATGGAGAGGCAATGACTATACTACAGCTGTAGAAAAGGGAATGGAAGGTATTAATCATATTGGTAGCATGTGGTTTCTTTTAAGAGGATAGATGGAGGAAGGAATACTTTTCAAAATATGATACAAAAATTGAGAAGTAAAAGATATTTTATACTTCTTATTAGAATCGTTGAATAATTCAGGTTGGATATGACCTCTGGAGGTCATCTCTTCCTTAAAGCAGGGCCAACTCATGTTGGATAAGTTGTTCGGGAACCTGCCCAGATGAGTTTTAAATATCTTTAAGGATGGAGATTTGTCAACCTCAACTTTAAGGGCAACTTTTTCCCGTGCTTAATATCACTTATTTTAGAAATCAGGAAAAAAATTCTGAATTCTGTTGGACTTTTCCTTCATGAAACTTGTCCCCGTTGGCCTGCATCCTTTTTTAGGATTGTATTCATGGCTTGGTGTTCTTCACAAGCATACACTATGAAATATTCTGGATGAGACTTTTGAAATTATTAGAGAAGATGATTCTTCAGAGCACAACTTCCACCTTTTCCATTAGCTGTGGGGAATGCTGGTGCTGGTTCATTCTGAACCCCACCCCCCTCACTTCTGTAAGTCCCAATGCTGTATTATCTTTTGACTATAGGATCTCTGTGTCTGGAAATTCCCTTTCTTTGGGGGTGAAGCGAACAATTATCACCTGGCAAGTTTTTTGGCATAGAGGAAAGACAAAAGTCTTAAAGAAGCATGAAGGAATAGGCCTCCGGTGAATCTGGATTGCCCCAGCCACCAACAGATTCCTTGTGCCAAAATGGGAAACTTTACACACTTCATACTTTATAGGGCATGTAGGAACAGGATAAAGAAATAGTCAGGAGAGCCCTGGAAATCCTCCTCCCTCTTTTGAAACTCCTTGACAGAGGGAAAAATTGACTGTATAATTTTGGCTACTCTACTTGGGAATAGAAATAAAATTGCATTGACTGCTGAATGAAAGCAATTCTAGCATATGTGAGCGTCCAAAGGAGGAGTCAAGTTTGCCTTTCTGAAAGGCACAGTACTTCACTGCGGTGATTGGAATAGTGCAAATAAATGCAAGTAATGATGATCAGTCTACATACTTTGCACGTGGAAGATTCTAAAAAGATAGGGTGGCTCAGATGATGATGTTTTCTGCATCAGATGATATTTCATACAGGCTGGATCATCATACCATAGAAAATTTTCTCTTTCAAATGATTATCATTAGAAGAAATTATTTTCTTCCTGCTCCTTTGGTGAATTTACAAGATTTTATTCTAATAAAACTTCATTTCTACACACAGTGGTGTTCACTGGGCTTTTGAGTTGATCAAGAAAGAAATAGAGTACGTAAGAAGAGTTGAGAGGTGATTTCCATCTATTTGCTATTGACTTGAACTTGGGAAAGACTAGGATTCTGACACCAAGAAGATACTGGGTATCTAGTTTGTATAACATCAATTCTCTTTCTACTTAAAATACTCTCACCATCCCTGGAGGTGTTCAAAAAACATTTAGATGTGGTGCTTCGAGACATGGTTTAGTGGGTTTAGCGGGCATGGTGGCATTGATGATCTTTGAGGTCTCTTCCAACCATAATGATTCTATGATTCTATGATTCTATGATTTAATCACATCCTTCTTCAAGATAATAGCAGAGTTAGCCTTCCTTGCAGTTTTACGTAAAATATTTAAATTGAGGACGTTTGATGTTATATTATTACTGAATAATAATTCTCATAGCACAGACTTAAAGGTACGGAAATAAAGGGTCTTACAGTAAGTTGTCTTTTTACATATATGTAGTATTTTACTTACCTGTAACTCTGTTAAAAATGCCTCAATATTCCTTTTTTTTTTACATTAATCTCTTTGGTTCATTGCACATTATAAAGTACTTTTATAATATCTTTGTTTTGATTTCTCCTAAAATCTTACATACTTCTTTAATGGCACGTTAAACAAAGCATAATGTAGTAATTCAGTTACTTATGGCAGGAGATGTTTTGACAGAAACAAGAATGTGATAAACAAAGAACTAATAAATATCTTCATAACATATCAGTGTTTTCAATTGGATGGTTTGGTAATTCCTACAGTGTGCCTTGAAATGCAAACAGCAGAACAGTTATTTTTCTCCTGCACTGCTTTTCTTATCAGTCACAGGCCAATTTGTGAATACATAGGTCAGTTTTGTTAGGACGAATGTGTTCTCCCTTTTTTTTTCTGCCACTGATCTGTATTCTGATTTTATTCTGATGAAAAACTAACTGATTCGTTTTATATCAGACCAAACACTGAAGCCTAATAACAAAACCAGATTAAAAGTGATTTATTTTAATTTAATGGGATTTTCACAGCTGTTTGAATGAACACATTACCTCTTCTAAATTAAGGAGCTGCACAGAATCACACTTTGGTACTTTGCGATCTGAAGAAATGTGGTTAGAGACTTAGTACAATTCCTTGCACTGAGGCGGGAGCCAGTCTGTACAAAACACACTCTACACTTGTTTGTCCAACCATTGAAAATATTCAGAAGCAGGCGATTCCACAGCCACCATAGGTAACGTGTTACACTGCCCGAGCAAACAGAGAATGCTCCCTAGCAGTAATAGAGAAGTGTTGTAGGAGGTTACTAAGGAAGACTGTGGAATCTCTTTCATAGAGGTTTTCATGAGAATTTAAGCAAACATCTGCCAAGGATGGAATAGATACACTTGATCTTGTAGAGGAGGTTGCTAAGAAGGATATCCTGAGGTCCTTCTGTTTCTAAGGTGCTCTGAATCCTTGTTTTCATGTGTGTAAGAGACTGGCTCTTTAGGAAAAATACAAAAGTACTACACCTTCTATTTGAGAAGAGCTAGGATATGGGTTTCATAAGAACTGGGAAGATTCCTTAAAGTAGACAATGATAAACTAGCTTCTAAATCTGCTGTTAAGTCTTTGTGTGGTCAATTGCTGCATTACTAGAATTACCTTAGAAAGTAAGTGCTGACAAAAATAGGAATACAAGAAATAACATTTTTTTCCTTCACTGAAGTTAATTATTCAAATAGTTTGATGTTTTCACTGTTGCAACAATACATCCCGTACAGGTATGTATTGAAAGTATACGTTCACGCTGAAGGCAGCGTGTCCTTTGAGTGACGTGTGATCTTTAAGGAACTGTTTCTGAGATACAAAACGTTAACACTCTGGCTTTACCAAAGCCAGTTGAATAAGCAAGTGTGTTTAAGCAGGTGTGGTTTATTTGCTTATTCTTACCAGATTGTCTTTTTTTTCTCCTGCATGTTACATTAAAAAAAGCAGGCTGCGCTTGCCTATAGGCAATTACTTTAACATGCAAATTTAACAGGTTTCTTCTTCCTAGCGTGAAACGCCATTCCCCAGCAGGACCTCATCCTAAGGTGTCTACGTACATCTTTCTGGTGTGTTTCCCCAGAACCTCACCCAGCTGAGGGCAACGAATGCCGTTGTACCGGGATATTCAGCACGCTCTGTCTTTTTATTTGGACAAGCCAGGCCCACCCGAGCACCGGGTCAGCAGCGCGAAGGGGCCTTTGCGTGCCCCCGGTCACCGGTAACCACCTCCCTTCTCCGAGGAAGGGCTACTGCGCCAGGCAGGGAAACCTTACACGGGGGCCGAGCGCCGGTTCGGTCACGCCTTCGAGGAAGGGCCCCGGGCCAGCGAGCGGACAGGCAGCTCCGCCGCTCACGCGGCCCTCAGCCCTC
>NW_009618180.1:0-3599 GCF_000690535.1 Cariama cristata | reverse complement strand
TAATGATTCTATGATTCTATGATTCCATGGGCTCCGCTGGGCTCCTCGGGGGGAAGGCAGTGGAGGGGTCGCACCCACAGGAATACTCAGTATAAAGCTCCGGGTATCAAGGGGTCAGACCTCTTTCCTTCATGGCTGGCATCCTGGTGGGACTCTGCTCACTCTCCTGCCTCTGACCTTGACCGTGCACCCCTCAATCCAGTTTCCCGCCTGCTGTGGAGTTGAGTTCTGGGATGTCCGGTTGCCTGCCCTACCGGGGGAGCACTGTGAGCCTCTGCGGTGTGGCATGCGGTCCTGCGGTCATCATCGGGAAGAGCAGTATTGGTTTTGTATATTTCTATTTCTATTATTGGTAGTATTAGTTCTAATATTATTTATATTCTTTTCACTGTTACTGCTTTATTGAAGTTTTTTTTAAGTTTCCAACCCATCAGTCTCTCTCCCTTTTCTCCTCTCCTTCCCCTTCTGGGAAAGGATGGGGTTGACAGAGAGCATCTGCCACCCGCTTTAAGTGCAGGCCCAGCCTTAGATGGTGACACCGTCCTGGCACTTTTTGAAGACCTATTCTGAACTGAGGAGTCATCCCTTAAGAGGCCCTGTTCCTTTAGTTTTTCATCTTTACCTACTCTATTAACTGCAGCCTTAATTTCATCAAGCCAGGTATTTTTAATCAAGCTGACAAGTATGTTTTCTAACCTTGAATTAGATTCTGGTAAGTGAAGAAGACAATAATAGGGATGTTCTCAGGATCTAGACTATGTTCACCATGCGTCTTTTGAGAATGGCATTAACTGTCTTACACATAGGAGTCAAATGATGCTGCCCTTCCCTGAGAGCTTTTATGAAGTTAGTAATTTTCTTACATGGATGAGTTACTGGCAAAATACCATTTCCTCTGCATAGACTAACTTAGCTTTTTTATGTATCGGGAAGGAGATAGCAGCTTTGACCATAATCAAAAGCATGAGAGTTACCCTTCTTGGAGAGGTCCACAGAGAACTTTATTCTGTGCTTACTATTAACGACTTACAGTTATGTCAGGGCATTTAAATTTAACAGTGTTATAGTGCATCCATAACTTTATGCTCCTCTACACTTTTTGCAATTACTGTCTTGGTTTGATGCTGCCTGTTGCTTTTCATTGAAGGGGTCAATCAAGCCTTTGGACTTGTGAGCATCACACACTTTTATGTTTTGGAAACTGTTGGTAGGTCAAATTTTCAATCATGTTGACAGTGTCCTACAGCTATCCATCTCTTGTGTGACTCATTCTGGGTTGAGGAGTTTATGTTACTTGGATGGCGTTATTTCTAAGACTTCCTGTCAGATTTCTGAATTTTTTCTTCCAGGCAATTTACAACTGAATTCTTTACACGAATCTTGGTTAACTGTCCCAAAACAGAGGACTGACTTTTAAATTTATAACTCACAGTAAACTTCTATCATTTCCCTTCTTTGAGTATCTGTACTTCTGTTTATTTGGTCTGTAAGAGTAATACATCTAGGATGTTGCCCTATCATTATCTTATGCAAAGTACATATTCCTCATGTTTCAGTGGTAGAGTTTCATAGTTCACACAATCTACCTAATGGGTCATCATCTGAACCTCTGTGAATAAAAGACAACTGTCTCATAGATTTTCCTTAAGTTGGTATTTGTTGCTTGTAGAAACAGAGAAAATATGATTTAAATTTTCTAGTGTTATGTTGTTTCCAGAAGGCTTTATCTTCTATAGAACTTTCAGCTTTTTTTAAGAGCTTTTGACTTTTATTTGGGTTATGTTTTGTTTATTCCTGATATCTTGTTGTGTTTATCCCTCTAGGCCCCAAAGCCCCCATGAAATCAATCCTTCTTGTTCTGATATCTTCATGTTGGACCTACTCAGGACAGAGTTTCTGTTCTATAATGTGTTTGCTGGAATTCAATTGTTTTATGTCTGTACTCTACTGGCTAAGAACTGGCTTTATATTTGACTTGAGGCAACCTTCAAGGCAGTTTAAAGCCATTAGTTTCATAAGAGGTACCACTCTTGCACTGCTAGAAATGAGTGAAAGAATATTAAAGACTTGAACTTCTAAGAATTCTAAGAAGGACTGAAGCTTGCCAAGCTGGACTGAAAAATTGCCATTTTTTCTTTGAGAATTTAACCTTTCTTATTCCGTGAAAAACTCTGGTATGCAGTCAACATATGTTTTCACTGTTCAGAAGGCGAGTTACTTTCAGCCAGCCATCCCTTTTAGAGACACCCATGGCTATCCTATTCCAAGGTAGAGTTTCAATATTTTAGGTTTTGAGTCAAGTGAGCGTGTGGATACGTTTGACTCAATTGGAAATGACACTGACAATTGTCTTCTGCAATAGAAAAAAGCATGCATTGTCCATCTCCTTTATAGCTTTCAATTAGCCAAGGAGATCTTTCAGATTTGGTAGTAGATCAAGAACTGTCATCAGAAAAAATTCCTTTTTTTTTTTTTTTAATTTTTACTCTTTGTTCTTGGGGTTTTGTTTTTTTTTGTTTTTGTTTGTTTGTTTGTTTGTTTGTTTGTTTTTCCTGGAAAAACTTGTCAGTACATCTAAAAGCTTCCATCTACAAGCACTGCCAAAAGGGGAAAAAAATCCAATTATTAGGAATTATTTACCCTGACTAAATTTGAATTAGTCTTATGTTCTTAAGATCACACACATGTCCTTCCTATTCTATTATACCTGAGATAAGGATTGGAGACAAAGGGTCCTTTATTCTTTCAGTATACCAGCATCATGTGTGCCAATTTTTTTAGTGATGATAACTTAGATCATCTGGTCTTGCAGAATTTGTTTGAAAATGGAGATAGGTATTAATCATGAATTGTTATCCATTATTTTAATATTCATTTTGTTTAAAAAATGTTATGTAAGTATGGATATTCTTTGAACTGACTAATAAATTGTACACCTCATCCTCACTGCCTCACTGAAATAAATTATAACACTTACCAGACTGATAATTGAAAGAATATTTGGTGTCTTATAAACTGGCTTTAGATGCCTAAATAAATTTCATGAAACATGCTTTCTCAGAATACTTTTTATCTTGCCTTTCTAAAGTACATGAGTTTTTTCTTGCTTGGTTGATATCACAAAACAGGCTAAAGTGATAAACCATGATTTAACTTCAGAAGAAGAAGTGATGAATTAATAACCAAGATCAATATTTTAAGTAAATGAGTTTGGCATACACTTACAAATAGTGTTTCACAACAATCTAGAAATTGTTACTAAATTAACATAGCATGTGTCCTAAATATGAATATTGTTGCTTTCTGTTTATATTGCAAACTGATCTCTAATGAGATCCCTGAGACAAGGTAGGGCAAGAAAATTAGTGGTGAATGTGCACGACTCAGAGCATATATTTTGACTCAGTTTTTAAAAATGGGCAACCTCTCTTGCAAAGAGACCTGTTGCATTTAAATGTCATCAGGATTTTGTGCTCAGTTAGCGGTTTGCATGTCGAATAATTTAGACTTTTATAGACCAACCTTTTAACTACTTATAATCCTAATGCTGAAATGTGATTAGATTGGTGGATGTGACTCGTTTGGTGGATGAGGGAAAG
>NW_009618179.1:16524-22222 GCF_000690535.1 Cariama cristata | reverse complement strand
TTTTTTTTAATTATTATTTTATTTTAATTTATTCTGCTATTGATTCTACTAGGCAAGCTCTGGTTGCCCTCAGTGTGACACTGAAAGACGAAATCCTACTCTCAACTAGTTTAATGCCTCCACCGGAGCCTAAACATCCAGCTTTTCTCCAGCAGATTTTCAAAGGTGTTTAGAAGCCCTAGGGTGAAAGCTGGCACTTAGCCGACAGACAAATAAGCATAAACAGGTTCTAATAAACTCCCTTGGAAAAGTAGATACTCGGGCATTTGCTAGCAGATGCTCAGGCATTTCTGAATAACCCAGCAGGTGCTGATCTGTATCTTCATAAGTTTTTGAAAAAATGTCACTGCTTCTGCCTCCTCTTTAGTTGCTCACTTTAACTGTACTCCCCTAATGCACTGAGGTGCAATGACCGTAAATTCACTACCAGGTACGAACTGTTCAAATCTGGAATAATGAGCAAACTTTTAAGTCCCTGTGTCAGTACGCAAGAAACAAATGTTACAGAGCTGACCAAACTGCTGACTTTCTCGCACTGAAGACAAATGCACAGGAGAGGGGGCTGTAAGACCAGGCTGGTTTTCACTGAAGGAGCCTTCCAAAGCTGAACATATCACGCTGGCTAAAGGATAACAGAAATAATGAGAAAAGAGCTTCAACTTTAATGTCACCCATTTTTAAAAATCTTTCTAAATGGTTTTGTGCTATAGGCAGGCAAGACATAAGGACTTTAACATCAATGAATGTTCTTAAGCTTACCTGTATGCTCCAACTGCAGAAATATGTCTTACAAAGGTGCTTGACTGCTTCGTGTGACATAAACACCTTCCAGGATTATGAGATCAGCGTGGCATAAGTGTTGTGAGTGCAGAAGGGGCAGCCAAGTGGAAAACAGGCTCCTGGAACTGCTGAGGTCGGTCAGCTTCAAAGATGGGAGCTGGAGAGCAATCAGGATAATTTTACATTCGTCCAGTAGAGACACGGAGTTTAGAGATAAAAAAAAAAAAGAAAAAGAAATTTCCTACCTTAATATGTCTGTTCTCGTCACTTTGTTGTGTGCACAAGGCCTGTTAGAGGTTGCTTCTCTTTAGACTTTTTTAAATTTAATTTGCAAATAGCGTAGCAATAGTGGTTGCTTCCCCCCAAAGTTACAACTTTTATAAGATTATCCCCGATTTGATTACAATGGCTCAAACATTGCACCACGAGATAACTTTCTGAAAGATATTCTAAATACTGAACAAGAAGATGGCTTCTGTAGATTTAAACGCAGGAATCCACTATAAACGCTCCCTCAAGTATAAAAGAACTCATAAAAGGAAGCTCCCAGCAACATCTACCAGGAGTACCTATCATGACTTTACAAGTAACCTGAACTGTTGTCCAAAATGTAATACATGTGCTGATGTTTTGTTTCCCACACACAGGGTACTTTTTCCTGTTCAGACACAGTTTATTTTCTTAAACTGAGCTTTTGGAGGCTATGTCTTCTGCAGTGCCCAACTTACAGACTCTAATGTAGCCCTGGCGTCGCATTTCAGGTGTCTCTGATGCCATTATGAGAGTTAAACCACTTACTACAGATCTCTTTTTCTAATATTTATGATGTATTTGGAATCACAGACATTCTGTCTTTAATATCAGAAAATACAGAAATTTAAATGTCTTTTGCCATATAAAACCATCCCTGTGGAATTGTGTTTTTTTCCAGTTTTATCACTTTATCTTCTATGGTAAAGAGAAGCTGGTGCTCTTGACTGAAGGGCTTGGCCAACAACTAATTCATGGAAGTGTTTTGGATTTTTTTCTACCTCGGACTGAATACTTGAGGATTTTTTGCATTTTGTCCTAGAGACCAGTAATGACTCATGGCTTCTTTTTATCTGACCATTGTATTTTTCAGCGTGTGCATACTTATAACTCACGATACCTAATTGTGAGATCATCTGAATAATGGATATTTAGCATCAGTGAAATTCTCTGCATAGAAAGGTAGTCTTGGACCTGCTCTAGAGACTGGCAGAAGGGAATAAAAGTGGTCTCCTCCTACCCCATCACTAAACAGGGACTTACATGAGAGGGGACGACTTACCTTCCTGTTGCAAGGTACTTTCCCCATTGCTTGGGAGAAAGTCAGGACTAGACCAGATGCCTCCCTTTTAGATGAAATGAAACTCCTGGTCAGGGCTAAATCAAACTTTGTTTGAACTAAAAAATTCCCTATGTATTTTTTTAGTAACCTAGGTAAATTTTGACTCTTGCCTTCCTCCCAAGCCCTATTATGAGATGAGACAAGCTATGTCCCTGAAGGGTTGACTAAAGCAGATGCCATGGTTATTTTCATTAAAACATCCAGTGGGAGGAGGAACTGTACCCAACTTTTACACAGTAGGTGACTTATTAGATAGCTCACTCAAGATGTGGAGGATCCACATCAAAGCGATTCAGTGGGAAACAGAAAAGCAGGCAGTCAAAGCTGCCGCCCCTGTCAGCATGATGACTAGGAGTACAGCTCTGTTAAGCCGCAATTTCAATGAGGCCAAGTGATCACAGAGTATGATTAAGACAGTCAAACACACCACAAGACCATCAAGGATACAGATCTTTTATTAGTATTTGGTCTTGGACATAACTGAGGACGCTGGAGTTGTTGTGAGCTGTGACTTGCCTTTCTACGTCAGGGTGAGTAAATCCTTTAATTCCTCCCTGTCTGCATTCCTCGGTTTGCAAAATGGTTTTGCAAATGTGGGACCGTCCTGGCTACTCTTACACTGCCTGAAAGAGTCAACTTCAGACAACTGAAGACCGGAGAAGCAGTGGCTCCTTGCCCACCCGACCCACCACCTCCCCACCTCCCGAGACAGCCGGCAGCGCAGAGGATGCCCACAGTCGGCTCGTCCCAGGGCACTCCGAACGACACCTGCTGAGCCCGAGCTGGCTGGGTCTCTGCCTGAAGGGGACCCTGAATAATCTATCTATGACTGGCTACTGAATATACCAACATTTTTTTGGTGGCAGTTTCTCATCTTAGGTTCCCTATTCTTTATTTTTACGAAGTCTCTGTCATAGAGACCCAATGTAAACTGTGCACAGAAGATGTTTGCAGGAAAATTTAAATAGTCTTGCAGCATCCAAAAACGGTGCTGAAATCTCTTGCACGCAATCTCCTGTCACCTCATCTATGAGACCCCTAAGAGATACGAGCAAGTTAAGTGAGGCATGATCTCCTGTATTAGACCAGCTGGTAGAGCTGCAGAAAACAAGCAAGCTTTCAGGCAGAGAAGCCCTTCTTCCCATCTCAGGGAAAAGCTCCTGATTCAGAGTAAAGAAAGGCCTGTGTGTTCCGGACAGAGGCATCTGTCCGAGCCCGGAGGAAGGGTTGCATGCCCAAGGCCACAGAGCCTGTGCACCAGCGCTGCCCGATGGGTTTTGCTGCTGTATCAGTCGGCCTAACAAAAGGTATTATTTCTGCTTCAAAAATTGCTGCATCTATATCCTTAGACTATCACAATCACAACAGTGTTGCCATTTGTATAAAATAAACCCTAAATCATCCCACTAACAGGGAGCAATTTGTTCTCTGCCCCGGTCGCCTTTTGTCTTTCAGTGAATGTAACCCTGTCCCCTATTGCCTGTGTCTGCATCCAGTGGATGCTAAGGGAGCATCACGGGAAATTAAAAATTTCCTTTTGGAAACACCTACCTTCAGTGATCGTGAAGGGTTTGTTTTCCTCCTTCCTCCAAATAGCAGCTTCTGAAAATTTTAAAGGTGTGTTTAACCTTCAGCATTTTTCCACAATTCTTGCATTAAGGAGAGGAGGAAAGAAGGAAGGCAGGAAGACAGGCAGGAACAGTAAGCACTATGCTACGCATGCTCATGGTTTATTTTGTATAAAGTTTGCTGTGTAACAGTCCATCTAGCCCATTGTGCTCTTACCAAAAGTAGTCACAAAAGATTGCTCAGGGAAGAGTAAGAACAGGACAAGTATGTGCAATGCATACCTCTAATGCTTTTCCAGCCATCAATTATTTCCAGCTTAGGGACTTTCAGGGATAGATACAGCTTCTGCGCATTTAGTGTCTCCTCTATGAACTTGTTCCAGCTCCTCTTTTAACATTTACCTCTTTTGGTTGAGAAGTCAGATCCACATCTCACAGTGGGAAGAATCACCTCCTCAGTTTACATGTACATACATTGAATTTCATCTGCCATTTTGCTGCCAGCTCACTCAGTCTTGTGAAGTCTTCCTGCATTCCACAGTTAGCCTGACTACCTTAAGCTAATTAGGGTCATACACAATCTTTCTTGGCCATTGACTGAACTACGGTTTTCTATGAATACGTTGAACAGTACAGATCTCTGGACGAATCTGAACTACATTGGTAAAGTCCTCTTGCCTTCAAGGATTGACTGTTTCTTCCAGTTCTGTTTCCTATCCCTAAACAAGTATTTTACCTTTTCTCTTCTATGGTGGCTACCTAGTTACTGTATTTTACTGTATTTGTCTCCTGCTAGACCAGAATATACAGGGCTGTCAAAATAAAAGATGGCAAAGAGTATACAAGCAAGTATGCAAGCATGGGAGCAAGGTAAGATGACAAGGTTGATATGATCTCCTAGGTTGTCTCTCCCAGTGCTTTCAAGGATAACTTCTGCAACTTCTGACTGCATCTAGTCACCTGGAGTCATAAAAAGACCATTCTGGCTTGATTATTGGGAAAAAAAACTCAGGGGCATCTAGTCTTCCACCTTCAAAGGTGGTCTGCACACCCACTAGGCTTAAGGAGCGACAGAAGCCCAAGTCCACTGAAGGATCCGTGAAGGAGCACAGCCTGGCCATCCTGGGTCTGCACCCCAGCACTGCTGCTGCTCACACACATGCGGAGCTGCGGAGCCTCTCCGTACGCTCTGCGTGACAGCAGAGAGTCTCACGTCCCTGCCACGCACAGTTGCAGGAGAACAGCTGTGCAGCTATGTTGCAGTTGCAGAACAGCTGTGCAGAGGTGTTGCAGTTGCAGGAGAACAGCTGTGCGGAGATGCTCTGCTCACCAGAGCTGAGCCAACATGCTCTGCTCACCAGGGATGAGCTATGGCCAGAGTCAGAAGGTCCCTTCCCCACACCACCCTGGCAGAGGTCTGCCTGGGTAGTGTGGTTGCAATGGCTGGAGTCTCCCTTGCTCCTTGCCTCACACATACGGCATCTCCCCTCCCTTCTCCATCCTGAGCTCTTCTCCATCACTGGTGACTACCAGCTGACAAAATCTCCCTGGGACCCAGTTTCAGTGGAGCTGGAAAAGCTCTAGACAGTAACATCGTACTTCACTGGCTGGCATCCCACAAGTGCGTGCACCTGACTCTAATTTTGTTCCTGGGCAGCTCCTTGTCTTCCTTTTCTTCCCATTCCCACTCTGAAAGAAAAGAAGATTATTCTAGCCCACTGGCCACCTTAAATAGATACCAGCCTTGCTTGTAGCCTGGATGCATGAATACTCACAGAGGGACAAGCCCAACATCCATGGTTTTTACCCGGATACGAAATATTGTGTTGTACCTACCACACTGCCCCACGCCACTGCCACCAGCGGTAGATGTCACCTACTATCAAATGCTCTGTCCTCATCCTCACCACCCTCCTCTTCCTCCGCTGGCCTTTGAAGGATCCTAGTCATGGTAAAGTCCTCTTCTCCTGAGTGTCAT
>NW_009618179.1:0-16493 GCF_000690535.1 Cariama cristata | reverse complement strand
ATTCCTGGGAATGAGGGAGTCCTCTCAGGCAATCAATCTTGTTCCAGACAGCAAGAACATATCAAAAATATATAAATATAGAGATTGCGGGGGAGAAGGTTTTGGACCACTTTTTCTTTTTTGATTCCATATGAACTGCTGAAACAGCGAGCAGAGCCCTTGCCCTGGGATGCCCTAAGGATGGCATCCCTCTAAACACTCCATGTAACTGAGGGTTTAAAGCTCCTGCTGGACCAGAGCAGAAGACAGGGAGGGCTGGGGAGGCCCTTCAGGTGGGGTGAGAGGTCTTGGTTTCCCGGGGGGTCCTGCGGTGCTGCTGGAGGCAGCTGAGGGGGGTGGATGCCTGGGGCAGAGTTCACCCAAGGCAGAGCACACAGTCCCTGCAGCCCAGGGAGGTTTCTTCAGAGGGTCAAACCTGGAAAACTGCTAAGCCTAAGGCCTGCTCTATTTTCTTGTTAAATTACCCCTTTCAGGCTATTCTAGAGTTGCTCAGCAACTCCTTATTCAAAAGCAGCTGGTGTGACTTCTGCACCACCCTGGGGCATGGAGCCTGCAGGGAGGCTCCTCTCTACAGCTACAGCATTGGGGACATCTTCTTCACCTCAGACTCTGCGGGAGAAAAGAACAAAGTTATTTTGGGAGCTGAATAACAACAACACGTTTTGTCTTTTGCCAGAAATAGTGCACAGCACTTGTCTCCTGACTTGCTCCCCTGAGGAGAGGGCTCGTGCTCAGAGCCCCAGCCATCCCACCCTTACCTTGCACGCAAACCCAAGGGAGGTGCTCACAGCCATGCTCCTGGCACTGGTCAGCTCTGGTGGCCCAGGTCTGGGTGTACTTTTAAGAGTGGTACCAGATGGGGTCCCCTGGGAAATAAGAGAGGGACCCCACAGGTCTCTGATCCTTGGGACGGCTAGGTTGACCACGTGGAAGTACGGACAGGTCCTGATGAAACTCCTGAGGAAGAACAAACCCCCCAAGACCCCGAGTTTCTTCCACCAGCGCCAAGGAAAGGCTGGTACTGGCAGAGGTCAAGCAGAGCCAGTTGTGTAGGTGGCACATTCAGGCAGACAAGTGTTCCTCTGTGCTAACAGGACTTTTGTGAACTGGGGTGAGAGGAATATCTGGTAGCCACAACAGCTGGACATTTTAATGCAGCATAAAGATTGTAGGACACAGATGCTTATGCCCAGATAGACATGGGACATGCACGATGATATTTACCTACACTCGTAAAGCAATTTGAGATTCATTGAAAGCTATTACGTTCAAAGTCTTGACAAAACTTTGAATTACAAAACCATTTTGATTTCTAAATAAAATAACAGCATCGCCAAGCAAAATTATTTTGGGCAATGTACCTAGTGTCAGACTGATCTCTGTATGACTGTTATAAAGTTAAACATGGCATAATTCTAACTCTTGGACTCTTTTAGTAAGTTAAGATAGGCTATAGCTATGGTTCTTTCCAATGCTTAAGCAATATAACAATTAAGAATTGTTAGTATTATGTTCCTTCCTTTCCAGATTTAAAGAAACCAAATTAGGACATTTTCTACATGCTAGCAAAGAAAAATAAAATTAAACTATGTTCTTTCCTTCCAGTGATGTAATGATAAATGTAAAAAAAAAAATACACTAGTTGTCTGGTAAATAAAAACTTAGGTAAAAATGTAAAAACATCTGTTTGATAGGTAGCAAGAAAGAAATACTTTCTTCATCACTTTAATTGAAGTAAATAAAATCCATTTGCCCATGTTTCTCCTTGACTTCCCCATGGCTCTCCATCTTGGCCTTTTTTCAACACATATTCAGATATTTTTACTACAGACTCATCTATTCTTCTTGTTCTGTGGCTAGAAGCACACCACACATGCATTTAGGTACTACTATTAACATTCACAGGGAATGGAAAAACAGACAGACAACTCAGATTACTCACCGCTAAGTCTCTTCCAAAGAGTTTGGCAAAAGTGCTCCACATTTTCTGTCATTAAATAAACAGAGAGAACCCAAACGTTTTGAAGTTTCAGTCACTAGGGACCCCCAGCGACATTAATGTTCCTGGAATGTCATTTGACTGGTTATACCAAATGGGTTGTTTTCTTTGTCCCTGAATGGAGCTGCTGCTTGAAATAAAATAGGAAACAATAATCAGCATTACAACCCTTTATAAAATCTTCTAAAATGAAATATTCAGATTTTACTCTTTTGTGTGCATTTGGGGATGTTCAGCTGAATGTACGAAATGGAAAATCCCCTACAAAGCAGAAAACACACCAGGGTCAAGGGGATGCTGAGGACAAATGACTGAAAATCATCTATCAGATTCTAATTGATACTTCTTCCTAAAATGCACTTATAGCAAAAAAAATAATGATGGAAACCACCTCCCTCTGTCCAAATTTGTAGAAAACCAGGGGAAACCCCCTTTAATTGTATCTGCAGCAGGAAAACCAAGGTGCAGTACTTGTCGTCTGTGCCACATGTGCGGCAATTCCGAAACGGATTTACCAAGAAGGCTCCAGACCCTCTCCCATATGCGCACACACACTATCCCCTATGGTGCCTATAGCATCTCTCCCATTACAGAGCCAAGGGAGGTGCTGGAGCTTCACCCTGCTCCCCACTTAGGTCCTGGCTCTCTCTGCCCCCCCCCGTACCTGAGAGGCCCGTGCATGCCACGGACGAATGACCTAGAGGTTGATCCTGCAAAGCAGGAAGATGGGAAAGTCCCCATTTAAGAAAACCATTTAAGGAAATTTACAGTTGAAGAAAACGTTAAAGTTCCATTGAAAGCAAAAGGACTGAAGAATATTTAAACCCCACTAGCTTCAATGAGAATTAAATATGTGATTAAAGGCAAGTGCATAATTTTGTGAATAAGAATTCTTTAATGACCCTTGTCTCATTGTCTCAATGTCTCATCAACATTATCTAGACTGGAACCAGAAATTATTTCTGGTAATCTGATGCTAAACTACTTGAAAATTAAACTTTATGATGAGCAAGGGACAATGATTCATGTTAGAGATCTACAGTTCCCCTTCTTCCTGTCAGTCAACATTGGACCTAAATCTTCACCTCGCATACACAAAATCCTTAAGGGTTTTTATTATTGCTAAACTACTTGAAAATTAAACTTTATGATGAGCAAGGGACAGTGATTCACGTTAGAGCTCTACGGTTCCATCTCTTCCTGTCAGTCAAAACTGAATTTAAATCTTCTCCTCGCACACACAAAATCCTTAAGGGTTTTTGTTATTGCCCACTTTTATTACTTTATTTGTAGTCTTTATTTTCTTCTTAAAGCTAGATAGAAGTTATCTAATAACTATGTTTGCCTGGATCAAGACTTCATAAAACCCTCTTAAAAATTGATGGTCTCATAAAGTAGCAGTCAAACATGCAGAAATTGTATTTTTTTCATAGCTTAACTGAGCAAATCTATACAAGAAAACCCACGTAGCCTTAAAAAATAGCAGCACGCGCTGTCAGCTCTCACCCCGCTGCACGTAGGTGTTGTATCCCGCAGTGTCCCACCCACCAGAGCAGAGCCAGCGCAGACCCTGCTGCCCCACAGCACTGCTGAGTGGGCTGAGGGACACGCGTGGGGCCCATGGCCCCATTGACAAAGCCCAGAGGTAGGCAGCCCCAGAGCCCCTGTCCCATGTCCCAACGGTATGTGGAAAACACCCCAAATCAGACCCAATAGTCAAGGTCCTGTATTTACGAGCAGCACTAGTCAACCTTTTCATATTGCTGGCTTCTTATTCAAGTCAGGTCTTTTCAGGGTGTTCACTATTCCCTTGTTGAAAGTCAATTGTGAGGGGAAAAAACCCTGATCTTATCATCTTTGACAACCTCACAGTCCATAATTATACTGGAATTTTTTTGCCTTTAAAATTGTAAGGCAGGACCAGAACTGTAGCTCTTGCCTTTTTTAATTGTCTCCTCATCATTCACCTTCTGAGATACAGAGATCTGTTAATGAAAATTTGCAACAGGAATTTTAAATTTACTGAGTGTTTTGAGGTTTTTCAATAAAATAAGAAAAATCTAAAGAATGTTTATACATCTCATATTTCTTGTCTTTGACCTTGTACTCCACTTCTACCTGTTTTTACATTGGACTCGGGAGAGGGGGAAAGAGCTGCACTACAGGATGGGAGGTCATTAGTATTTTTGGCTCTTCCTAATCTGAAAACTGAATGTTTTTATTATTTTTAAGGAGAAAATTCACTTTTTCTCCTGAAATATTTATCAGATTCTACAGCTTTCTGTTTCATATGGTTGCACACTTCTGCACTGTGGAAGTCTGACTTGGTCATTTCCCAACCGTATCCCTCTAGTAGTTCTTACCTTAAACACAAGATGTCAGGTTTTCAGCCCAAACATCTTTAAGCAAGTCATAAATGTTTTTGGCATTGGATAAATTCCAGTATTACTGGAAAGAAGCAAAAAACCTAAACAGTTAAGCAAATAATGATTGCTCAATCTCTCTGACTGGTATGACAAGGCTTTGACCATTAGTTCTTTGCGTTTCTGAATTACTGCCATGCTGGAGATGCCAGACTAGGAAATTAGATCTGACTCTCCACATCCTGAGATTGGCAAAAGGCAGAACACAGCACCATCATTTAATCTTGGTAAATTTTATTTAATCACTGGAGGCCTGCTGTGTCCCTTCTACGTCTTTCTGAAAGACTGTACAACTGGGGGACGCAGACCAAAAGATATATGCAGAATTACGAGTTTGGAATAAAACCCATAAAATCTTTCTGTTTAGATCAATTTCTCTCTGAAAGCAGAGACTTTTTGAAACAGTCTATGGTCCATAGTACAAAAGTAGCAATGGTTTCGGGGCATGAAGCAGGATCTAGACCTAGATGTTTCCAAAGCTTAGAGCTTTTAATGTACAGCATTGTGGATCAAAACTAATGCTACAATGGAAAAGTGCTTTTGTTCTTAATCTTGTGGTCTCTGACCAGATCCAGCTCTAAACACACACGAGCTGGCTGCCAGCTGAAGGAGCAGTTAGCCCTCGAAGGAGCATATTCCTGGTTTGGAACTGCAGAACGACACTCACACGCATCGTGCTGCCTTAACAACCGCTCTGGAGCTTTTGCTATCACATGGACATAATAAAATTGCTTTTTTGCAGAAGCTCCATGTTGACTTTACACAAGGTCCTACATTCACTAAAGGTTTCCTTTCTAGACAACTGATGCGTTTCACTGATGATTTTGATTACAGATCTCAGAGCCAGGAGGGAAGGGAATTCAGCCTTGTAGGTAAGGACTTGGTAGGCAAAGGGAAGATCTCACACTGAGTTTTCATATATTGTTTATAATATAATCTAGAAAATATTAACCACAGTACTATGTATGTACTAAATGCATTTTAAAACAAAGGTTAAACACTTCTATGTTTGGTTTCCTCTAGGTTACGGCCAAAGCTACTTGAACGCTTTAGGATTCGGTATTATAATACCTTCCTGTCTGCAGTGGAGGCTTTTTCCCCCAGCCCAGAAGAGAACAGAATTAAAGCACTTACAGTGGTTCTTTTCTTTGGTGCAGAGCTTAGAGATGATCAGTGGAGGAGCAAAAAAAAATATTAATACTACAAGCAAAATCTGCAAAGCAAAAATCCGTAGCAGACAACATCACAATCACTTAATATATGGCAAGATATCAGGAAGGAGAATAACGTCCTGGAAACCTCCATGTTCAAAAATGGAGAAAGAAAACTGAGAAACAAAGAGATCTGTACTGATAAAGTCACAGAAGCAGCGACTCAGGAAGCAAACCTATAGAGCCGCAGAGGCAGGATTTCCAAAAAAGAGGGGCAGAACAGGCAACCTACTTGTTTTCCTCCTGAATTCTCTGCAACAGGATTTCCTTGTCACATCATGCGGAGCCATGTAAATATGCCCCCTTTGGCTACGTGACAGGAATCATTTCCTCCACCGTGCTTGCCGGGAAGGAAAGCAAAAAAGAGAGGTCAGGATCTTGGGGATTTGTATTAGCAGATAGCACTTAGTCAGGAAAGGGATAAAGATTACAGGGGAAGTGGTGCTATTGGCCTGTAATCCTTTTCTGTCACACACACTTTTGATACTAATCATAAGAAATACGTGGAAAAAATTGAGCTTTACTATTCTTCACCTTTAATTTCTAATTGGTGCTTAACATATGGTATAAAGGTTTCAGAATGTACCTAGAACAAGCTGACAAGGTGAAATTTTGTTAGCATCCACAAATCTGAAAGTAAAACTTTTTCTACCCAAGTTTTCGAATGTTTCTGTTCATACCTCCACCCCAAAGAAAGAAAAATAGGAAAACAGGCATTTTAAATCATGGCAAATTTATTGGCCTGTTCTTAGATGTGTTCCCTCTGCTTCACATCTTTAAATGCTGAATAATGGCTTAGATTATACAGTCTACTTTTAGCATTACTTCACATTGTACCACACAACCAAGCAGAGTTAAAATGGTATGACTGTGTGCCTAGGGCATCTTTTCGGTTTCTGCACTGAAAGTTCAAAACATCCATTTTCAGCAGCCTAAGAAGCATGCACCTTGCCTACAGGAAAGCAAGGCAACAGCTGCACTGGAATCCTTTAAGTGCTGTAACCCCATTCATATGGACACAGTTTTGTCACTTCAAAGGCTTAAGCTTTCTAAACAGGAAAGAGAAAAGACTGGTGCCATGTAAAAGCATCCAACATATCTACATCCATGCTAGGAGCTGCATCAGTATAACTCCCACGCAAAAAATTGCACTGCAAGCAAAGTTGTTAACCTGGAAGAAGCACGTCGGCTTCCTTAACGGTCTGTTTGCAGGAATTGCTGTGATCCTCTCCAATAACACCTCTGTGTATGTCAGTGCTGGGACCCAAATTCATGCTTTACACAGTCACACAGAAAAAGCCCAGATTCCTGCAGCAGGTCCATGCCCAAGCACTCAGGTGACCCAACACAACCTCCCGGTCAATGTGCAGAAGCTTCGCTGGTTACAAATGGATTCATAAAACCCAGCATCAGAAAGGTCTCTTCTAATAGATCCGAGTCTTATTTCCTACCTATGTAATGTGTACAGGGTACACTTAATGCATGTTTGACGGAAAGATAACTTCTAGGAAGGCATCCATCCTTGAAGTCTTTAAGGGCTACAAAATCTATTCCACAGTAGACATGTAAGTTGAAACATACTAGTTCATTTTTTATTATATTAAGACTTTTTATTGGAACAAGACAAACACACCCAAGTTAAACTCCTTTGTACAACTGCTCTGTGCTCATTGTTAGTTATTCACTAGCTTTTAGTCACTGTATTCACTTCCACCCTGCTCATGAAATTATTGAGCAATGCCAGGACTCGCACTAAACCCCATTGAACTCTACTGGAAACAGCCCCACCCGACGATCCTTTCCTACTGATAGTTACTTCTTGAATTTAGTTACCAGTTTTTCATCTATTTCACGTGTGTGCTACCTCTGTTGCAAAGTGATGTGCTTTAAAACAAGAATATTATGCAGCATTAAGATAAACACTTCACGTATTTTTAAATACATGCATACTTCGTCAATTTTAGACACTGTAGACCAATTTTTTGTCCTGTTGACGTGACTAAGGAAGCTGGGACGACACTATCTAGAGGTACATGATGCTAACATACACTGCTAACTGATTTATTTAAATAAACATGTCTTGTTTTGGACATTGTTTCATTGGCACTGACGCAGGTTATACCAGTTTACCTTCGTTGGCTCTGAATTGCATCAGTTAATTTCATCAGTTTAAAATCGTGCTGTTAGTGCTGTGTTCAGATCAATTCCTAGCTTACAAAAGTTTACCATATACCTTAGAGTAGTCTCTTGAAGGAACCGCAGATAAATGTTTTCACTGGAAAGTAAGAAGTACTCAATAACTGCACTTCATTAGTGTCAGCAGCACAAAGAAAGCCTACAGCTGTTTCACGTATGAATTGCTTCACCAGTAGTCTTCTACCAGTAGACCTTTTCACATGCAAAAAGTTCATAGGTGATAAAAACTTAAGAGACAAATCTGATTGCAATTACAGAGTTATATGTTGATCTCCCACAGCTGTTCTCTTTATTTTTATACTCTCTCTTATAAGCAGAAGGAATCACTCCAAATAGCAAGTGAGGTCACACCAAGTGAAGCAATCACAACTAGCCAGATACCTCCTGGTCTAATTAATGTAAGGAACACTATTGCAATTTAAAATCTGTCACTCTTCATGTAAAAGTGAAACTTCTGATGGTGCTGAAGAATATTATGGTAAGGATTTTCTCCATAATTCAAGTTTGTCTGAGGTTTAAAGTTATACCAATGCTTTTTATCCTGGTGCTTCAAAACTAGATCAAGCAGTTAGTCTCGGTTCTTGTCCTCATGAGCGGAGATTGATGTAGCAAGAACCCATTGCAATTGTTGGCTTTTCAGCAGACAGGCATGAGTGGCTCCTTGGGAAGGCTCCTCTGATAGCTTGGCATTTTTGAGATTTTTTTTTTTTATGTTGCTGATAAGCACACCAGGTCCACAAAACAAACCGCAGGGCTTTCGCCACAACCTTGGCTTGCTGGCAATCTCAGATTCCACTCTGACAGCCTAAGGATTTTGTTTTCTGTCCAGACAGTATCTTCAAATGTTACATTTTTTCCCCCAGTTATGCTTCCCTAGGATAAGAGGTTTATTGATGCCCTTTCATTACTCCTGGGATCGTTTCAACAACTCTTTTTCTTTCTATAACTCCATCCAGAGCTCAATCTGCAAAGCAAGCAACTAACCTTATCGTTAAGGCAAGACGTCCTAATGCTGCTTCTAAAATGGCTGCTAAAATACAGCTTTTGTAGGGAGATCGCAAACCATTTCTCACCTGTATTTCTCAAGTTCCTAGCTGAAGTCTTCTTTAAAAACAGCTTTCTGTTGCGGTCTGTAGGTTGCCCCAGCTGGCCTGCACTTTTTAATATTGTTACTTTGGACCTGTTTTATAACAAGACATGTTAGATAAAAGAATATAGGAAAAGACTTTTAGGAACAGTTTTTTCAAGGTTGCCGAGTACTGCATGCAAAAAGACACGTGATGTTGTGTGCAGACTTATTACTGGTGTCTGTACAAATGTAAGGCTGTTTTCAGCTGTACACAGTAATTCCTAAGGCAAAACACATGCCATTTACCAACACTTTTTTCCACATATGCAATGAAGTCTTTAAGAACCAGCCTTTAGCTTAGCTACGAGGAAACAAAGAATGCCCCAATGCAAACAAAGAGTCCATAGCAAAAACAGTGAAATTACCTTTCAAGGTAATAATTTAACTGACTCCCTGTTAATTGCTGTGTCTTAGCAGCCCTTCAGAAAAGACGTGCCACCTGACGCTGTGTTGTGTCACATATTGGATGTGTGTTGCTGCAAGTAAACTGTTAAGTTTTGTCAAGGCGATTTGCTCCCTGTTCCCATTTCTGATGCTTCTCAATCCCCATTGCAGTCAAACTATCTATAGAATAATCAATACAACATATAGAATAATCAATATAACACTACTATAATTTTGCAGAATCATAATTCAGCCTGCTTTTTTCCATCCATCTGTGAAGATTTTCTGAGCACGGCACCTGTAGAGTGAAGCTAGCCTTACAGGCTGGAAAACACCGGGGGTTTGCAAATTGGGGTCAAAGCCATAAAGTGAACCTTTATCTTGGCCTGTGATGCTATGAAACCAGCATCATCTCACTCTGCAGAATGACTTACTGGGTGTAAGGAGACATTACTACCTGTGGCAGTAATAAAAATAAATTTGTGGAGAGGAATAACAGTATTTTGCTCCTGCTACTGAATTAGATTTTATTCTGGCTTTTTTTTCCTTGGTAGAATTGCCTAGCAAACATTTGCTTTGGTATACCAGGGAAAAACCCACTGGAAATCTGGACACATTATGTGAGCGAGGGGCAATGTTGAGATTCCTGCCTTCTTACACAAAGGGAGTGTGAGGTTGAAGGTGGGTTAAGTTCCTAGTGTTAGCTTGTGCATGTGAAACCCCCACGGCACACACGTGCTATTCACTAATGACTACAGCCCAGCAGAGAAATTCTTGTGAATGTGGTGTTCCCTGGTCAAACCAAGTAAAAATAGGGAGAAGTAACTAAATATACATAATTTCACTTTTAACTATAAAATGTGCTATCAATTAGCTAATTTCACGTGACAGGCTGGAAGTCAAAATGACTGCGTTTTCTCCGAGGTGTGGCAATACCTCGAGTATTGGCCGAGATCGAGGGATTCACGGGCCCACGCGGTGCCGCAGCTGCAAACGCTCCTTGTCACACACGGCTTACAGTCTAAATAATTGAGACAGGCAAAGGGTAAAAGGGGAATCTGAGATAGAGAGTATCTCGTCCAAGGTCACACGGATGGTCAGTCACAGAGCTGAGATTAGGAAGGGGCCCCCCAGGCCCCCACTCCCCTGCCCTCGCCACCGGACCGTGCCGCCCGTCCCTGCTCGGCGGGCGAAAGCAGCTCCATTCGTTACAGCAGCTCCTTGCAGAAGTGATAAGTCTCAACGGAGTCACAAAGCGTGTAATAGGAGCCTTCGCTGATAACAATGGGTTTTGTTGAATTACAGAGATGAGCGTAAGGAAGCCTTTAAAATCATTCTGAAATTTAGCTTCAAGAAACAAAAGAGCATAATTAAAAAATAGTTAATTTGAATAGGTCTATGTGTCTGATCAGGTTAATTGCTTAATTTGATTATTTTCTGAAACCCTTTTAAATTATTAACACTGTAAAAAAAAAAACAAACCTCTAGTACAACATGATAAAAGTATAAATTGAGAATCCTGTAATAAGGTTAGACAATTGTTTTAACAAATGTTCAACTGCTTTTCAGGCCTAAAGCTAAGAAGGAAAAGATAGCAATTTGCACATCAGAGAATTACGATATTTTCGAAAACATAGCTGCTAAGTCTTTATTTTACAAAACATTCTATTCTTGTGTCATTCTGCATAGTTAATTAAAACAATAAAAACAATAATAGCTATAAAATATATTTGCCCTTCAGCAGAATTTATTCTTGCTGTGCTGTTGTCAGGTAATCCTGTGGCCAGCTATTACTATAAAAATAACTTCAAAGGCATATTAATAAAAATAATGCAGTAATGAAGGATTCTTTCTTTGGGAGAGTCCAAAAATGCTGATGTAGTTTGGAACAGCCTCATTCCTGGACTGCTGCTGATGGTGGTAAATAACTTCAGCTTCTTCAAAATGGCTGCATCGAATCCAGGCTGTGCATCGAGGCATTTCATCCCAGATTAATGTGATCTGTGATTGGGGTGTTGTCTGCTGTTAAGGAGAAAATCGGCGATTGTGGGATACCTGGAGCGTAGCTTGATTCTGGTGCGGTTCTGGGACTAACAGCAAATAAGCCCAGCTTGGGAAGCAATCTGTGATCATGAGATTCCCAGCTCAGTCTCTCAGTTATAACCTCCAGAACTTAAAAATATATACTGCTGCTCTGTGAAAAGCTTGATGTTTAAGTATCTCGCTTCACTCAAGTGGTTCTTTACCTGTGCTGAAGATGAAAGTAATTGCCAAGTTATGAACCCAGGTGACATGAGGGATGATAATGTGGCAAGAAAGTCTAGGAAGAACAAAAGATTTGGGTGAGGAGAAGGAAGTCGTTTCCATCAGCTTAAGCTGCTGCTGAGTCTAGCCCTCAATGGGAAACCAGATTCAGCAAGATCGGGAACAGAAACACGGTCATGAGCGTGTCCACAAAGCTGTAGGCTAAACATAGAGCTTTGTGGTATTTTTAGGAAGAAAAGATGAGATAGGAAAGAAGAGAAAGATACCAAAAGTTAGTGATGCAGGCACAGAACTTAGGAAACAAACATTGTCACAGGTGTAAAGGAGGATTTAAGAAGTGTGTAGGATACATCATTCCAAATCAAGAGAAGCGTTAAGGAGGATGCATTGAGGTTGTAAGTGCCCTTTAAAAGATGATTTGAGACATCAATAATATCTGTTTGGAAAGATTCATAAATTTCAGAAAAGCATTTGCTCTCCCTAGCCCAGATGTGGATAGTAGGCACATATGTGGTCCAAAAGGTTTGATTCATTTAGGCCATACGTGAACGCCTCTATGCTGTAATTCCAGTGATGTGCCAATGAGTATGCTCTCCCAAAGCTTTCTAATGAACACATACGCCAAAGCTATTTATTGGAATTTCTGGAGAGAGTTTCAGGATATATACTTGTTTGTAGTTTGAAGGTTGTTTCCATAGTGCTAGATAAAAATAATGGCACAGACTGTTTTCAAAATAAATACTGTAACAATTAAACTAGGCACACAGTCATTCTTCCTGATTTAATTAGGATGTTCATAAGAAATTATTCTAGCACATGCCTTTTTCTAACCTATGCTTTCAGTAGAACAGACATGACTCTTTCACCTCACAAGATGAACAGAAGCCCAAGGAGATAACTATATTTTCCTTCTAGCTGCAGAAACATAATCCATAAATATTAAAACCAAGTACTGCCAAGGATACTTTATTTTGCGTACTATAATTCAGATGCTAGGAGGATTTTTCTAGGTGAGTTATATGACTGCAACCTCTTTGCCACCAAATACGTCATGCCCACGTGTCCTATCTAAATTCAGAACTGCAGATGAAGGAAAAGCTTTAAGAGTTCTGTCCTAACTGGGTGGTCCCAGAAAACTCTTGTCATGACTGCTATATCATTGCCATGAGCTTTTGTCACAGGAGGTTATAGATATTTTTTGGTGAAAACTGTCAAGCCAGCATAGCCAGTTTTTAATTTTGGAAAGCAGGACCATGTCCAGGATGTATTCTGGAGAACGTAGGACAAGGTATTATATATGGAGTGTAGAGAACAGTGAGAATCACAGGAGGTGAGGGGCAAACATGAGAACCTGAATTTTTATTTCATTTTCAAAATAAATATAAGCATTTGGTTAAAGACATTTCATAACATACTCAGAATACATTTGCAATGGTAGGCAGAACAGAAAATGAAAATTTTAAATACTTTGAAAAAACACTCAATAGCAAACTAAAAAAGAATTCTCCCCAAAAAGTAAGTTCTACACCTAATGACCCAGTACCGTGCTGCCAGTTACTGACTGCTATACATAGGAAATAAGTCTTCAAATTTCCTCAGAGGCCATCAGCATAAGCCCAGAAGAACGACTGTTAATTACTCGTCCTAAAAATATTAATTATTTTTATTAAAAGTAATTTTCATGAAGTCTCAAGAACTACAGCCGTGGGAAATTGAGTCCTCCTTTTATATGTGCATACACACAAGAGATATACATATAAATATATATACATAGGTGGTACAGACAGCACAGCCTGCTTTAGCTCTGCTCTATTGCTAAAAGTATCCGTCAGTTTTTAAATTCGCTATAGAACTGCCTCAGTGATTGTGCATATTAATGAATTCTGCAGTTTGCTTATGTGCTGCATAGCCTCGTACTTTTTTGCTGAAGTTTATGTAAGCTTGTGCTCTTTGATTAAAGGAAAGAAAGGAAGGGAGGAAAGAAGGAACTGAGAGAAAATAAGGAAGGATGGAAATTCTCAGGCAATACTTTGTAGAATTTTACGGATTGGGAAAAATTGAATTAATTGACGCAATAGCTACCACAACTTCTTTGTTCAGTGTGAATAAAAAAAAATATAAAAATAAATCCTAAATTCAGGCATTACCAGAACTGTGGCAGTTAATTACATTTATTGTTTGAAAATACAAGCGTCTGCCCTGGATCTCAGCTGTGGAATTTAAAAGTCAGGTATGGGTACAAGGACCACCCGTAAACATACCTATTCAAGCCAAACCTTCCAAGAGTTTTAACAAAGAAGAAAAAAATAACAGACTTTGGTGCATTCCCAAATGCAAATCCAGGTTCTGAAGGACAACGGCGGATAGAGCTTTCCAAAATTGGGGATCCCTCACAGAGAATGGATGCCCTGACAGCTGCTTCCTCATACTTCATTTGCAGAGCTCAAATGTGTGAATCTCTGTGGAGTTTGACTTGGCGGCATTATCACAGGGAGAAAAGTAATCTTTCAAGCAACTAGATGGAGTTCCACACAACTGTGCTCAAACATGATGAAGTTCTCATAAACCAAACAGCTCGGCGAGAAAAAGGGTTATCTCTGTGGGATAATTTATTTTAATCTGTTATCTTATGCAAATCCGATAGTGCTGCTATCTTTTTAATATCTTCCATAAGGTTTTATTTAAAGTCTAGACATGCTCTACAGAGAGTATAAAATGTGTGGATCTAAAATTGCGTTTTGAACCAAGAAGTTTTTAGCAGCAGAGTCATTCTGGATGCAAATCTGACTCATGGTTTCTCAAAACCTGGGTAACAGCCAGCCTAAGACACATCACGTAGGCTGTCAGTCAGCTCCAGAGCAGCCCGTTTGGGAACCACGCGTTTAGCCCTGTACGGGCTCCTGCTTCACGCACCCAGGCGCCCACCAGCCGTGCACCAAGCACCAGACCCCGCATCCCTCGCTGGCCGCTCGTTCTCTCACCGGCTCTCTTGGGGAATAAGCAAGTGCCACGCAACACAGCATCCCATTTTGTCAGCTAGTTGGGGGCTTGTGGGCGGTCAGGGTGGTCTGCTTTTTTAAAAATTCTTCTTCCTTGAGGTTGTTTGAATATGAATCTGTGTGAAGGCAAGGTGAGAAAGGCAATTAGTACGTACTAGCAGGCCATGTTATGTTTACCTCAGCCCAATATTTCTTTCTGTCTACTACAACTTCATACTTTTTTAATATGCCTGAACCAATGTATACAGAACATGGCAAAGACTTTTTGCAAAGCAGACATATGTCCAGGAGCTACGTGGCTGGGAGTGGCAGGGTCCCCCCAGGGCTGCCAGGTGGGACCTCAGCATCCAGGGCTGGTCCCACCTTCCCAGTCAGAAGCAGGGCAGGATGGGGGGCACTGGGGGCAGCTGGGGCCGGCACATCGGGACCAACGGGACCCATGGCTGGGCACAGGCCACTGAACTATCCTCAGTTCGTAGTCTGGTAGGGCACGGGCAATTCTGTAACTCAGATTTGTCTAACGCTTCCCCTCAGCCGAGTACGATTAGCATTGCTGTCCCGAATTGCCCAGGACCATCTTTCCCCTGCTGTGCTTTAGCACACACATTTCTGAATTAACAGCTGAGCAATATTGCTTGCTCTTGCAATGACATTGTCTTTCTAGGTTTTTTCTTTAAGCTCCAGCTTCTTGAATGGCAGGGTTGTAGGAAATTCTGAATGTTTATTCATTCATTAGAAGTTTTACACTTTGTATTTTCAAAGTAAGCTTTGGGAGCATAAACTCTAGAGGCTCAAGTAAGAAAAGCTAAATAAATGTTTTGTTTAAAAGAAGTAAGTTTTCTATATGATTTTCCTGCAGGGGCGATTACAGTCTGACATTGCACAAATTCAGTCACACTAACTTTCAGGTCAGCTTGGGTCTGGAAAAAATAACAGCATTTTCATGCCGAAGAGCCCCCGAGCCAGCAGATGTTGCCAGTTGCCACAGAGAGAGCCCGGGTGCCCCCATTTCCAGCCCTGGGCAGGGCAGGGTCCCGTGTGGCTTTCTGGGAGGCTCAGCCCCTCTCCAGAGCACACACGTACCTCAGCGCCGCGCAGGGCCTGCAGAGCTGGGCTGGCCCCATCCAGCGTCCTCGACACCCCGCGCTCTGGGATGGCTGGAGGGCCGCGGGGCTGGAGCACGGAGCCAGACAAATGCAGGGAGCTGCCTTGGGTCCTACAGGGCCGGCGTGGGCCTGAGCTGATGAGCTCCCTGGGGTTGAGGTGACAGCACGCAGACACCCCTGGCATCCCCCACTGCCATCTCCCCACTCGCAGACCTCCTCCTCCTCTTACTCCAGTTAGCCCAGCCTCATGCCCTCTCAAGCAAAGCAACTGATTAACTTCTGATTAATGCTCTAGACAAAGTCCGGGATGGAAACCGCACGGTCCCTGTTAAGTTACTCAGTTGCTGCAGGATCAGCTCCGTGACATCTGCCCTACGTGATGACCTAACTGATGATGTCAAGGTCTGGAGATCCTGTCTCCAAGCAGAGACACTGCCATTCTGGCACACTCTCAGAGCAGACACGCAGACGTTCCTCTAGTCCCCTTAATTGCGAATACCCAAACAACAGATACCATTTCGGACCTATGTGGGTCGACCTGCTTTTAATTGTTTAAATTATTTTTGTGAATGTCACCGTATTGCCCGTTTTCAGTGCATAGCTGTCCCAGTACCGCTGCTCCTGCTCACTGCGATTTGTTTCCTCCGGGGACGGTTTTTACATGGATGCTCACGGTTTGTCCAGAAGACGTTACCCTGGGAGCATAAAGGCGTGAGGAAGTTGAAACGGGGGTTTGCTTCCCAACGCCCCCTCTTACTCCTCTCCCCTCCGTTTCGAGCGG
>NW_009618178.1:76084-81605 GCF_000690535.1 Cariama cristata | reverse complement strand
TGTGCCGTGCCCAGCCCCCCAGGCTGCTGCCCGAGTGCCTTTTTTATTGCTGTTATTAATAGAGGGTGAGGGAAATGATGGTAACTTAGCCTGGAAGGCCAGGGCTCCCAGCGTTCAAATCCTGGCCCTCGGTGCAGACCTTTGGTCACTACATCCCTGCGTGGCGACAGCAGTCCGTGCTTTAAGTGGATGAAGTTTGCAAAGTGCCTTCTGTGCCTCCTCGCTCTTATCCTGCAGTAATTGCTATTTACCTCATAGCAAATACTTTTACCGACAACTGCACAAAGTTTGACTTTCTGCTTGAAATAGCATACCGTGGTGCTGAGCCCGCCGGGTGTTTCCCGTAACTACAGAGCAGGAACAGACCCACCGTCGCCTCGTGGGAAGGCGTTACCCCCCGCCACCCCGCTTCTGAAACTGCCGGCGAGTGAATGCGCCCACGGAACCGCAGTGCCAACGTGCTGGCTCTCGCCTTCGCAGCCCAGCACCACCCCTCCGTCACACTCGGGCAGCTCTGGCCGCAAAGGGTGATGATTAATAGCCACCCTGGAGCAAACCTGCTGGTGCCAAGCATCTTCTGACCCCGCCAACCGCCTCGCTTCCAGGCCCCTTTGTAATAGCCGGCAGAAATCGTGCTGTGCTGTGTAGGAAATGCCAGTCCAGCACCATCGGTCTGTTTTCCGTCCTCTGTTCTGGTTTCCCAGCCCTGCAGGACCCTGGTGAACAACATGCCCATCTCCCACCTCCACCGCAGGAACAGCTCAGGCGGCAGATCTAGCCCTGCTACTTGGGAAGATCCAGTCCCACAGCTCCCCTGAGTTAAATTTCTCCTTATCTTCTCCACGTTTCCTTCCTATCTCATTTATTAATATCCTCTTCCTGAAAAAACAACCTCTCTCTTAAATTTCTAAAGAATTTTAACTATTAAAACCAACCTGTCTCCTCTTGCATTTCCCAGGCTTTGCAGCTCCTCTTCCTTCCACCCTTTCCTGGAAAGCAGCGTCTACAAGAGCCTGGCCATGTTGGCAGAGGTGATCGGTGCCAGCCCGAGGCAGGGGCTGTGCGTTGTCGGAGGTGAAAGGGAGCTGGAGTTGTGGGAGCTTTGTGTCGAATCCATCCGGAGTCCTTGGGGTGACTCGCTGTCCCTCCTGCATCCTGCCTGTCTGTGTCATCATGGATACTCGTTTTGCTTGTCTGTTTGGAGGAATCGGTTCTCTGGGCAAGGACATCTGCTTTGTTTGTAGCTCTGGGATCATCTCTCAGGCTCTAGGTTATCTAGACCCATACCGTGTCTGAACCCTGACAGTCGTGAATTCATTTCCTTTTGGTGAGGGACAATATTGTATTTCTGATGTTGCGTGCAGGGAATTCAGTCTTGAGAGGCAGACTTGTTCAGAGCCAGGTTTGAGGGCGGATGAGGAGCTGAGCCCTTCCTCATGTGCTCAGAAAGGCTCAGATCTTATTCAGAGCCAAGAGATACAACTGCAGAAATTTAATTAACGCTGCAAAACCCTTTAAAGCAGAGTTTCTGGCAAAATTGCCAGCTCCGCTGTGCAAGTGGGTAGGATGCCTGAGTGGCCTCCACAGGGATCTGTCACAAAATAACAAATGTTTCTTTGCCCGGATGGTTGCGAGGACAACAGAGGAAATCGATACGGCATGCTCTCCTCCTCTGGGATAGCCTTGAACCCTAAAGAGAAAACTAACTGGCAGCCAGCTCCCCAGCACATCACCTCGGGATGCTCCAAAGGGCTGGAAGTTGCTGGGTAGCAGCTGGGAGCTGGCTTGGACCTCCTGGAGAAGGGCGCAGGGTCTGGCCATCATCTGTGGGTGATGAACCAGGGCTGGTGTGGAGCTCGGAGCAGGGGCTGGTGCAGAGGAGGTCACCTCAGTCTGCAAATTGTCTATACATTGTTTATAGCAAAACCAAAGCGACCACCTGGAAAAACAATAATAATAAAGGCAGTGGCAGGTGGAGTAAAGTGTGCACCACCTCCACAAGTGTGAGAGGGGCAGAAGGAATGGCTCTGTTGAGAAAATCCCAATACCTCCACTTTTCAAGGGCTTACAGGTCTCCATCCACATAGTCCTGGAGGAGAAGCTCATTCCCGGGGAGGCCCACTCACCATGGGAGCAACACAGCTTTCTGCTGTGACCGTGTCATCAAAGTCCAGACAGGACATACTCAAGCCACCCAAAAAGGAGGTGACCAGAACTGGCCCTTCTTTGGGGACTGTACAGAAATAGGGATGTTTGACTGAGGGATCACTGCTGGTTCCCAGCTTGCCTTACCTTCAAGGGGCATAAGGGTCTATGAGCCAGAAAAAAGGGCGATTCTGCTCCTCATTAAGAAGCATAAAGAAAATTAGTTGTTTCCATGGCATCAAAGCAGCTGGAGGAAGCTGGTGGATTCCAGTCTCCCTGGGCCTGACTTGCTGGCATGCAGCGGGGCGGGAGGTAACCTCGGCGAGAGCAGCGACCAAAGCAGCTGCAAACAAATCCTTTAAGGACTCTCCTGACATAAATAAACATGGAAAATAAATGATGTCCCCGGCACTCTGCCCTCAACTGATGGGAAACAAGCTGCATTAACATAGTAGTTCAATAACCTGGAAGAGCTTCTAAAGAGACCTGCTCACCAGCCCCAGGAGAAGAGGAGTTTTGCCTGCAAGCGTGCAAAACAAGGTTATGAAATGTGGCAGAGCATGAAGCGATGGGGAGAGAAAGTACTCACAAACTGATTTATGAGTGATGATGGTCTTCCTACGAGGAAGAGCAGAAAGGAGAGGAGGTGTCTGTAGCTGGTGGTGGATGTGCAAGGTGAGGGCGAGGGTGCCAGGTTTGTAGTCTGAACTTTGGACCTGTGATCTGGGACAGTTGCCTGGGTTTTCTGTCTGTCACATCAGTAGTAGTCGTGCTTTCTGCAGAGGAATATGCTGAGAGTTAAGCTGAGGGCACATAAAGTATCCTAGAGGACTAGGAGTGACGTAAACCCCATCCCCAAAAGTGCAGAGGTAGGTGCCTAGGCAGAGGGGGCTGCCAGGGGGGTTGGTCCCACTGTCATGGGCAGCTGCCCTGGCTCTTTGTGTCACAGAAAACCTTGAGCTTCACCCCCAGCCCACCCGGCTCCGTCCTGCTTCCCACCGCTTCAGCCCATCTCCTGCTTCATCCTTTAATTAGACAGGACGGGGCGTTACCCCAGTATTCAGTGCTCCCTGAAAGCTTCTCTCTCACGGCGTCCATCTCTGGATGGATCGGAGGGGTTACCGCTTCTTGTATTCAGACTGTTGCATTTCTCTGGCTTCTCTAGAAAATTCCCTTTGTTCATTAAACGACCTGTCTGTTAGGGCCCAGATGGCTGCTTTTCTCTCGGCTTTAGAAATTGCCTGCTTAATTTCCCTGGTGCCCCGCCAGCCCTGCGCCGGGGAGGGGGAAGGAGAGCGCGCAGCAGCGGGCACGGCGGGGGGGCCGGGGGCACCATGTGTGAGAGGCTCTGGCAGGGCTTCCCCGGCACCATCCCTGCCCACAGAGACAGCTCTGGGCAGGACAGGGAGGACCAAAAAGTGCCACGGTCTGGTGAGGTGATGGCTGGAGGACCCTTCCCATCTGCTCAGGGTCTCCTAGTGATCCTGCTTCTCCCCCCTGCTCTACCAAAACAGCACCCAGGGGGGCTCAGTCCCAGCACTCACATCTCTGACAGCCTTTCCGTATTTCCAGCCTTGTGCTAGTGCGCTTTCCTTGTGTTTTGAATTTAACTCTTAATGTTAACTCTTGATTTCAGTGCACTGTGATTGTGATGCCAGTGGCCCGTGCCTGTAGGAGGCATTGGGTGTCCAAGGCATCCCTGGGCATCACCGCCTGTGTGTGCCAGCCAAGGGCTGGGCACCCCAAAAACCCCACACCATCGGAGTCCAGGACAAGAAAACTGGACGCAGCTGAAAGTGCTGCAAGTGTTTTAGGTGGGGTTTGGGGGGACGGGGGGAGGCTTTGCTCCTGCCCTGCTCTACTGTAGATTCAAGAGCAAGAAAGCCAGCCTGAGAATTTCCTCAGCGCTCGAGGGAAGGTATGTTACGATCAGGCAAGGCCTAAATATGTTTTATATACTGATTTTTAACATGCAGCTCCATTCTAGAGAAAATGTTGTTTGGGAGGAGGGCCGCTGTGTGAAAGCAGCACTCCATCAAGGCAGCTGACAGCAGTACCGTGCCGGGGAGGCTGCAGAGGTAACGCCGTGTGGCTTTGCTCACTCGTGCATTTTGGAGCCCTTTCTACTCTCCTCCTAAAGCCGCTTTTGCAGGAGAGGTTCCTCCAGGAAGGGAAGCCTGCAAAAGTTGGTTTGGTGATTCAACCAACATGTGCCTGTTTTGATGTCTTAACTCAGAAGGAGGCTCAGAACTCACTAAAAGAAATTGCATCTTTGCTTCATCACAATTCTTTATTCCTTTGCTGCAGGTAGCATCGCAGATAAGTGGCCTCTTTGCTGAAGGGGTGCTGGCGGCTTTTATGGCATGGACTCTTGCTCACTTTCACTGCCTCAATTCACAGACTCCCAGCACTGTGGTTTTTTGAGTTTCCAGGTGCATGTTGCTGTTTAATGCAGAAAGATGAGGTTGGGTCTGAGATGGGTGAGGGACGCGCATAGTACAAATGCATTCAGGGGTCCGATGTGCCGCCGAGGTGCCCAACATCATCTCCCACTGGAGGAGGAGGATCAGCAGGGGCCTGATGCTCCCGAACCCCTCCGGGTCCCCCCCACCGTGGCTGCCCTTCTTGAGGGTACGACCTCCTGTTTGCATATCAGATTTAATGCAGAAAATGCATCTTATCTTGAAAACATCTTAATGCAGTCGTGTTAAATTTAAAGCTCACCTTGGCAGGGCAGCTCAGCACATGAGTTCGCTTGTTCATTTTTTGTCTCGACATCCCTTGGTCACACCTGGCTTTGGATTCACCTCCTTCATCTCTCGCTCTACCCTTTTTGGCTGGTCCAGATATCTGTGCCATTTTTCCTAAGAGAGGAGAGGGGGCCTCACTGGCTTCCCCAAAAGCACCCTTGACGGTAATATTTCATTGCCAGGTGATGGATGCACTTAATTGAATTCCTTTCTCTTTATTCTAAGGCAATTGCAGAGCAAAAGCCTCTCGTGACAGTGCTTGGCCACAGCTTGGGCCAGGCTCCGGCACACCGCCGGGCCATCTCCTTGCTGCTGGAGCTGCTAATTCGGGAGCTTGGGAAGTTGCCCGACTCGTGGCAGTACTGGAAAATAACTGCTGCTGTGATTGAGTTACAGTGGGATGTTATTTGCCATGTATTAAATTATGTTAAGTGCCTAAGTATATGCTCTTAGTTAAGTATTTGTGCGAATCCATCTGTATGCCCTGGTGTTAGCTATCATCTATCCCCACCCCACCTCTGTGCTCACAAAGGGCGAAGCGCAGATTTCACCTGACGGCTTCTCAGTTTTCATTTTTGCTGAGTACACCTTCACCCTCATAAAACCAAACACCGTCGGCTGGCCCA
>NW_009618178.1:55287-76022 GCF_000690535.1 Cariama cristata | reverse complement strand
CTGGTAGGCAAAATTCAACCACTGCGTAAACTAAATCTGCTTTCCTTCCTGCAAACATAAGGCTGGTGACTGCTGCCTCGCTGCTGCCGTGTGTGGGAGGCAAGTGGCTTTCCCTGGAGGACACCTATGCTCAATACAGGTCAGCACAATGCTCCCTAAAGCCGTCCAAAAGGATGGGTCATAGGGTTTGATGAGGTTTGTGTCAATCTTTCATGGATTTTAAGAAAGTCTTTTACCTGCTCAGGTCTTTGCCTTCCCACCCATTGCGATAGGCTTGCAGTAGTCTTCCACCTTTAGCAAAAGGCTTTGAAATCTTCTGATTTTATAGAAAAAATGAGCACTGGGGGTTACTTCAAAAGGGACGCCAGAAGCCAGCCAGGTTTTCCTGGCATGTCTCAGTTTGCTGTGCCCATTAGCAAGGCAGGGGTAGAGCTGCAGGTGCCCGGACCAGTGGCCAAGCCTGTGGTGGGCAAACCTGGCTGTTGCCACCTAAATCAGGGAGCTTTGGTAACAAAAGCTCTGTCAGGTCTGCATTAACCAGCCATCACCAGCGATGTGATGTTCCCGATAGGTGAGCGGGAAAACAGCTAATGCCTTCTGCCATTTGACAAATGTTTCCTGACACTGCTGGGGAGGTCATCGTATTTCCCCTGGAGCCATTTGTCTTCTTGTCCCTGGTGTGTTTGCATTCAAACCGCATCCTGCCTTCCCTGGCTTTGCACAGCAGCCTGTCCCTGGGAGATGCTGACTGTCGCAGGGTGCCGGGGGCAAGGGAGGACTGAGTTCAGCTCCGTGCACGCTGTGTTTGGCACTCTTGAAAATCCCCTCTGAGTGCAGGCAGCTGAGAGAAGTTGTCTGGGGGAGTGATGCTGCTGCCTGCATCCTCAAAAACAACCCGCTGTGTTGGAGAAGAGACATGGGGATGGTGGGGCATGAGAGGAAGGCCCCCTCGGTGCATGCCCGGGTCCCTTTGCTGCCCTCGTGCCATCACTGGAAGCCTCCACTCTATTTCCCAAGTTGCTCCATGGGTCCAACATCCTGGGTGATGCATCTGGCAGCTCCCATAGGTGATGCAGCTGTTGTTCAATCTCTCTCCATGCTGTCGGAGGGGTCATGCTCCTGATCCTGCCTGTGCTTCCTCTGCTCACAGCAGCCGCTGCCGCAGTGAACAATTTGCAAACTAGCTGCCTGGCTTTGAGGGGCTGCTGTTGCCCACCGCAGCTGTGCCGGGCTGGCTGGTACGAGTCCTACGGGACAGGGCACATGCTGGGAAGCTTTCACCCGCTGCCGATGGTAGGGCAGGAGGACAGGCAGCAAGCCAGCAGCCCCGGCAGGTTGGCACCGGGAAATCAAAGTCACCCTGCACCTGGGGGATGGAGCCAGGGCTGGGACCTGCTGCTGCCTCCAGGAGCAGCTGAACTGCCTGGGTGGGGGTGGACACCATTGGGGTTTTGCTGGTGGGAGCCCGGGGCTTGGCTGCCTGGCATGGGTGAGCTGCTGTGTGGTGGCACACAGAAGGAGAACTAGCTTTCTGAGCACTCCTGGTGACCCTCACTGGTGTTTCACTGCCCATCTGCCCATCCACAGTGCCTGATGGAGGGTGGCAGCTGAACAAATTCACACAGATGCAAAAATCCAGATCCAGCAACTCCCTCACTAACAGCAGCACAACACAACTTTGCTCTGATGAGGTCCCCCAGCCCGAGCCAGAGACCCGCACGGGAAGGAGCATTTGGTGTGCGATGCCATGACCGTCAGTCCCCACTGTGCCGTGCTTCACGTCGGACATGTCTTTAGCAAAAGATGGAAACCTTGGCCAACTCCAGGCAGTTGTGCCTGGGAATTGGTATTTTTGGCCTCGTTCTCAGTTAAAACACTAACTTCAACCATTTAAAACAAAAGAAAAACAAAGCCATAAACAAAAGTCTCTTAGCAACTGAATAGCAAGACCTCGCAAACAAGATCAAGTAAGATAGAGGAGCCTGGAATTTTAATGTTGGAGAAAATGCCTTTTCCTGGATTTCTTTCCCCTTGAAAGTATGAAGCTGCTTCCAGGCAATGCGGGGGCTCCTTTCCTGAGGAGGGGACCCTGTGGTGCCAGTACCATGCAGAGGGCAGCGGGGAATGGCAGGAGATAACCAAAGCATCTGGGAAGAGGGGAGGAAGGGCTGGATCCGGCCCCGCTGCAGAAAAGGCAGTGCTGGGTAGGTGCGGAGCCCGAAGGCATCGCTCCCAGTTTCCCTGGGCTTCACCACCGAAGGAGTGGAGCGTGGTGATGCCAAAAAGGCGGGTTGAGGTGGAAATCTTGCAAGACAGAGACGCTCTGCTAGGGAGAGCATCGCTGCTTGGGAAGCCGGCGTGTGTTGGAAACCATTCCCTTTATTATTATTTTTTTCCCTCTCCTCGCTGTGCCGTGAGATGGTTGGGCTTTTTCCAAATTACTCCCATGCGTATGGAGAGCTGGGGGGCTGCGTTTCACATTTCATAATCTGTGTGACTTGATTTATTCAGCCGTATGTTAAAACCTCATGAAACTGGCCAATTTTGCTGATGTTTGAAATAGATTGTATCCATCTCCCAACGTCAGTTTTGCAAATAACCACTTGGCGACTTCTTAAAATGTTAAAGATAGGGGATAGGCTGCACACTGCCACGGAGAAGGCGTATTTGAAAGAGATAATGTCTTCTGTGTGAGCTCAAATGAGGAAATAGATGTTTGTGAAGCTCTTCAAAGCATGGTTATGTTAAGAGCAAGAAGATCACATTTGTTTTTCATTTGTATGCAAGGTGAAGAAAGGACAAGCAATTTTTTTTTCCTCCTCCTCTGAACTCTTACAATCTTCCACGGTAGAAACTGGTGATAATTGCTGCAAATTGACCCAGCTGGGTCAAGGTGTAATTTTGAACCTTGAGTATCTTTCACTCAGCAAGAAATTAAAATTATTTGACTTTGACACCTAGGCAACCCATCACTGGAACAAATAGAAATACGGAGAGCGGATGCCAGCCGCAAAGCAGCATCTATGCGAGCTGTGCGCAGCCCTGGGAAAGGCCAGCCTCTGCCTCTCCTGACACCCAAGCACCTTTTCCATCAATTCACCTCTGTATGGGTAATTGGCTTTTACACATCAGACTGGGAAGTGCTTTAGAAGCTATTTGTTTGTTTTTCCCTTTTTTCTGGAAGCTTTTCTTAGTTTTGAAGAAAGAAAGGATAAGTTTTGAGTTGCAGGGTGAGGGTCCTCAGGAGGCACGTGTAGGTGGGAGCGGGATGTGGTGACCCTGCTGCCGGCTCCGGCCGCAGCCGTTGGGTTGGTGCAGCGCACTGCGGAGCCGGATGACTTTCTGCCTTCTGCCTGTGCAGTCCCTTATGTAGGACATAACCTCATGTCCCTGCTCACAGATACTGCTCTGCCGACTGCCTCTCTGGAACAGAGGAAACTCCTGTTTAATTACCACGGCTTTGATTTTGACAGCACAAATTTCCCTTGCTGCCTTCTGAACCTTCAAGGTTTCCTGCCAGCAAAGATAAAGCCCCTTTGCAAAGGCTGTTTGCTCCCGGGAGGGTCCTGGTGCTCCCACACCAGATGAAAGCATGGGGAGGAGCAGAGGGTGATGCGTGCCATACCCGTGGGACCTTCATCTGACACTCTTGGAGGACTTCAAAACCAGGAGTTAATCCAGCCTGCAGCTACACCTCCTAGTCGTGCATAAATGGGGCTGGAGGGATGGGGGCCATGGTTTGGGATGTGCTTGGTGAGGGTGAAACCCTTTAGTTTTTGGGGATGGGGATGGGAAGGAGCCAGCAGGTAGGGGCAGAGCTTGCCCAGCCCTGCCCGCAGCAGTTCAAAACACAAACCGCTGGCAGGAGCCTGCCTGCACCAGGCTGGATTGGGCCCTTCAAGGAGTGGGCTGGCACAGGCGGTGCTGGGGCCATCCAGAGCATCCCCCTTATCGACATTAGCAAAATCTCTGGGTTTGTCTGTGAGAGGGATTTGGAGGAAACTCATCATCCAGGCGATCATTGAGATGAAGTGCTGCCTGCACTTCGTTTAACACCATCAGCTGCAAGTGTTTTGCCACTGTGTTGTTGCACGAATTTAGACTGTTGTCAGCACCTAAAATCACTATCAGTGTAATGCCAGCTGTGGTTTCATTAGCACTGCTGGCAAAATCTGATGTTACCTTGGAATATGTCTTAATTTCCCATTTTACTATAGAGCAGAAGGCTTGCACAGTGCCCACGCTACCTTCCACGTAGCACACGCAAAAGTAGCAAAGCCAGGGTGTAATCCCACAGCACGCCGATGCACTCGCCTCCCCTTTGCAATGCAACGGAGTTGTCTCCTTAGCATCCCCTCTTACATCTCCCACCTGCTTGAGCTGAAGATGTAGCACAGGTGCCCATGGGAAGGGTCAGTGGAAGCGGGGGCTCAGGGCAGCTCCCTGTGTCTCTCCCCTTCCACTGAGTAATGTGAAAATAATCAGTTTAAGGAGATCTTGTCTCGGTGGGGAAGCAAAAGGGTACTCTGTGATGGCAATCAGGATGATCCAATTTGATAGCTTAAAAGCACTGATTCAGCAATCAGTAAATATGCACATGTGTACTCTCTTCAATAACGATTAATTTATTCACACACCTAAAACTGAAGCACCTGTTTATTTCTCATTGACCTCATTGGGTCTTAAGACACAGATGCTCACTGTAGCAGGACCAAAAGGGAGAGACTGTACATGCACACACTCTTCCATCTCTAAGTATGTATTGTTTTAACCTACACATTTTTAGTACAGCTTCACTGGAGGAATAAATGCAATGAAGAAGTGTAAGGTAAAAGCCTGGCTGTGTGGATGCCTGTGGTGAAAATTTTAGTTCCATTGGGGTGGAGATTGTGTGGGTGGATTTGTCTTTAACTTCATTTTATTGGAAGGAAAAAGGGAGGCAGGTACATGAAAAAATTAAAGTGTTGTGCTGCATATCTTGTGTAATTAGAAAAGCTGAAAAACATAATTAAAAAAAATCTTATTTACTAAGTAAATGCTGATTGTGGCCTAGGATAGCTAGCGGTGATTTCTTCTGGTACAGTGGGGAGGTGAGAGTCTCACTTTGGCTCTGCCGGGTTTATTTTGCAGGGATGCTGGTGCTCAGCAGCTGCTGTCGGTGCTCGGGACCTTGTTCATTGCTCTGTGTGGTTTGATATGTTGTAATGACTCTTCTCCATCCTAAATGCGGTGTTGTGGTGCCAAAAGACATTGGTAGGGGAATGTTCTTGCCCAGCTCAATCTGTGTAGCTGGGTATGGGTCTCCAGGGCAGAGAGGACTGTGCAGCTGAAGGTTTCTTTTCTTTCTCTCTGTGCAGCTCTCAAACTGGTGTTGCAAACTCACTGGCAGGCTCTCCTGCCTTGGTGCATGCCAAAGACCTCTCTTGTATATTGATGATCACCAAGAGATGCTCTTCTCACACAAGCTCCTCAGCTACAGCTTCTAAATGAGCATCTGTAGCTTGGAGGAGCTGTATATTGGTACCTTCTGGGTGCTCTGGTACGACATTAAAGTGTCAGATGCTGAGAGAGTTTCCAGTAGCCTCATTCTGGATTGCTGCTTTTGGAGGAATTGGTGCCTTGTTGTGTATTAAATTATTTATAAGTAGTTTTGTTGGTGGCTGGATTTGAGAATTAAAATGTGTATGTGAAATAAAGGTTTTCAATAATGAAATAAGGTAGCAAAAAGATAAAACCATTATATGCATAATTAAAATGATGCATAGCTATATGTTCTTTATGTAGCTGCTTCAGCATCTCAATTAGCTTATTAGGCTGAGTAATCAGCCCCTGAAACCTATCCCAGGCCGGGTTTGCCTCCTGCTTTTGCTAAAGATGCCGCAGAGCTGCCTGGAACGGGGCCCTGGCTGGTCCCTTGGGAACAGCGGTCCCGCCTTCTCCCCTAATTTCTGGGCTTGGAGAGTGGGACATCACGTGATAAGGCAGAAAGGCAAAGTCTTAAAACTACTTAATAATATTTTTTTATTATATCCCTTCATTAGTGTATTCCTGCTTCCAGGCTCCAAGGTGCTTGCAGCCTTCTGAGGGTGCGCTGGGGGAATTTCATACATTCCCTTATGAGGAGCAGTAAATATTTCCTCCTTACCTATTAACTAATCTGTTTCTTGGCACGGTGTAGAGCTCGGACACGGCACTGCAGTAGGCCAGGCTGGGAATGCTTCCCTTAGGATAAGAAGCTCTCCCTGCAGGCACGTAGCGTAGGGCATGCTGCTGGGCAGGGATGGAGGTGGCTGTTGAGAGAAGCTGGACCAAAACCTCCTTAATCACTGTCCCAGAGCATCCTACATCGGTGATGGAAAATGCAATGTCCTGTTACTGTGGGGCAGGTCTCCTGTGAGGCGTGTTGGATGAGGGATCATGGCCCCGCAGGACCTGCTTGGTCCCTCTAACTGACCAAGAGGACAGGGAAGGGCAGCATCTGAGGATGCTGCTTTGGTTTTCCCTGGGGCATCCTGGAGACTCTCAGTCAAAAACAGCCACAAAATGAGCTTGAAGAATGGCATATTCAGCCAGCTCTTTAATTAGAAAAAGTGATTTTCACCAATTCCCTAGCTAGTCTCAGCTGGAGCCTGCACTGTGGTAAGTGCACAAATGAAAAGAAACATAATCTCCTGCAAACTTTTTGTTTTCCCTTGAAGCTCGAATCCCCTGCAGCAGCCAGACCCTGCACGGGGCTGCGCTTCCAGTACCTTAAGCAACGTGAAAGACGTCACTTCTGAGCCTCTGATCCTCTCCTGAAGGAGGGAATCGTTTAAGCTTCATTAACCTTTCCTTACAAGATCCATTTCAAAAGGAGCCTTGCTGTAAAGTCCACCCTCATGTATCATTAAAACACACTTAAGCATTTGAGCTCCGGGGGAGGCTCCCTTCCCCGGCTGCTGCCCACTTACCCATCGCCCCTCGTTGCTCCTGGCTTCGTCTGCCCAAGCAGCAGAGGATTTGGGCTTTGCCTCTGCTGGCCTCATGTCCCTGGTGTCGGATGGCTGGGAGCTGCCCGGTACATGCCCGAATCCTGCCCGCGCTGGCCAGGGGGACGTTCGGCCCTGCTTGCTGGGGCTGCCTGCGGGGAGCCAGCGGAGCTCCCAGCAGCAAAGGGAGGCAGGACCAGCACACTGAGATGATTTTGTTTTTTTTTCTTGCTGTGCAGGTCAAGGACATCTTGAATTTACTCTGCTTATAGTTGTTCTAAAGTGATTTTGGTTTTGGTTTCTTGTTTTGTGTTTTTTTGTCAAAAGAGCTTGCTTGCTTGCTCATAATAGTTTTGGTTTGCTATGTGGTGCTGGATTTATTGTTGGAAATGGTTTCATGCCAGGTTGCTCAAGATGGCAGGGTTCATCTTTGGGTGCAGGCAGGAGGATAGGTGCGGGGGGTGCAAAGGCAGGGGAGCGGGGACCTGCGTGCCTGGTTGTTAGTACTGAACTCCCGGGGGGAATTGTGATGGTTTTGTGGGCAACATCTCTCCGGACTGCTTGGCAAGACATGTGAGGATGCTGATGCTGCGTATGGGGCATTGCTGGTGGCAGGGAATAACTGCAGGAGCGATGCTGCTGGCTGGTACAACACGCCGTGGGAAAGCCACCTGCCTCTTGCAACGTGCCTGCAGCCTGCCTGCCGAGGGCTTGAGGGGTCTCGGGGCAGCAGGAGGTGGTGGACCATGCTTCTGCAGCCTTGGCAGCATCCATGGCAGGGGTGAGGCTTCTCCCACTACTGGTTCTTTCTTGAGCCTACTTTCACTTTAGAAATCCCTGTAATGCAGCTCACTGCTGCAATTTTCTGTTTAGCCAGATCTTCATCAGAGGCTGTCTTATTTCTGCTCTTGGCTGACACTTGCCTTCTCTTACCAAGCAGTCTGTGATGTTCTTTATCAGGGTGTGCAATGCTTTCTTCTTGCCCTCTCCTTGTGTTTCTTAACTCGCCTCGCATGCTGCTTGTCCACATGCCAGGCTTTGGGGAGTGACCCGGTGGAGCCTGCCCACCCCAGCACCCCACTGAGTGGGTCCCCAAGCTGTCTTATCTGTCACTTGCGCCCCGAGAGCTGGGAAGCTGCTTAATGTTCTTTATAGTACAACACAGCAGCGTACAATATATTCACTTAAACACGGAGTGAACAAAAAGCCCATTAAAATGGGCACTGCTGAGTGGGTGGGCTGGGCTTACTATGGGTGTCTGCTTGCTGCCGCCTTTGTGGTTGCAGCTTTTAGACAATTAAATTGTGTCAGAGCAATCTGAATAGACTTTCTTCTGTTCCTCCCTCTCCATCCATCCATCGGAGGATACCTTTCACGGACATGTTTATACTCCCACCTGACACAAACCGTGGCAGAGGTTGGGTCTCACTGGGGTGATGGGTAATGGAGGAGGAAAGCAACTTCTCAGACCTCCTCGCCTGGGTGATCAGATGCAAGGGGAGAAATCCTGGCTTTTTTTTGAGCCGTGGGAGTCTTGCTCTGGTTTCAGAGGAGCTAAGATTTCACCCTTCCTTTGCCTGCCCTGTTCCTCCCAAAACCTGCCAACCCATGAAGTGGCAAGCTGGGAGCAAAATGAGATAAGATTTTGCAGCAGTGGAAGTGCTGGATTGTGCTCGGTGCTGGCCCTCCAGAGAATTGTACTTTATAGCCACAGAATTGAGAGAAAAATACAGTCTCTTAACTTTCACCATCCTTGCTGTGACAAGGACTTGGTTTTCAGCTGCCTCTCTGCAGGGACCGGTGGGGAGGAGCACTGGGTGTGGGGTGCTTCTGCCTGCCCATCCAGCAAGCTCAATTAATCTGAAATATTTGGACCCCTGTTTTGATTCTTTAGCCTCTCCACTCTATTAGCTAGCAATTTTTTTTTTTAGTTTGTGTTTTTTTCCCTGAGTTGGTCACAGAGAAACTGTCTCCTGTGTGTTTTCACATCACGTTTTCTCTCTGGAGCTCTGGTGTAAGTTCCATGCCGGTGGCTTTCCCTCGTCGTTTGGGGAGAGAAACATGCTTTCCATCCAGTATACAGCTGGGCTCATGCATCCGATGTATCAGCCCAGTGGTCGAGAGGAGGGTTGGCTTGATGATGAAGGACACTGGGTCAGGCCGGGCACACAGGGTCCCGGGGCACCAGTGGGGGCACGGGTCTCGCTGCTCCATCTCTGTGCCTGTCCCACAAAGGGCAAATGTGCTCTTGGTTCCCACCAGCCCTGTCTCTAACAGTTTTATGAAATGCTGCTTCTGAAATGAAAAACTCTTTCCTGGCTGTTGTCAGTCAGTAATTAAGGCCTGATATATATGAAGTGATTTTATTTCTTTCTTCCCCACCCCCCTCCTGCCATTATCAGGCTTTGTATAGCTTAAATATTCCAGGTGGTCATAAAATTATCTTGGCCTTTTTAAAAGTCAATACTTGCTACTTAGTAAAACCATGAGCCTACGGGCTGGAAAAGATTCAAATCTTACTAGCTTAGCTAAAAGGCATTAATTCACAGAATATATACATAACAATGCTATCCTGACTTGTGGCAAGTCCTGCCTGCAAGATTTCTTCCCTTCCCTACAAGATGGACTTTGGACATCTTCTTTTATTGCTTTGAAAGCTCAGCCTGATGGATGGATTGACCAAAGCTAAGTCAAAGTCCCTGTATTAAAGCAAGAGAAGACGCAGATCAAAATTAAGCGTCGGGATGACTGAGATCAGTACGGGCTGGGTGAAGGCGCCTCTCTCCGGGTTGTCTGTCTAAGGGCAGAGGAAGGGGCTCTGATATCTGGTTTTGGCTGCTGTGGGGTAACTTTACTCTTGCAGCAGGTCAGTTGTTCCTTTCCCTGTGTTTGTTTTGCTCCTGCTGGACCTGGTTAGCGGAGGGGCCTCATACTGCCTGTGGTGGGGGTAACCCAGGGGAGGAAGGAGAGGCCGAAGATATAGCAGATGCCCTTTTTATTTTTAATTGTATGCGCAGGGGAGCCACGGACTACTTGAATTTCTTTGCAACAGCAAGTAATACTTGTTTTGCCAAGCACCTACCACTTCTAAGCACCCTACTACCACTCTGTATTAATTGCAACACAGCTGACGGTGACAAATTCATTTGCTGTGCATGGCACGGTCACAGGGACCTTCCCTGGTGTCCCCTTGGAGCAGCACTACCCCATCAGACAGGAACGGCCCTGAGGGATCCCTGGCTTGAGCTCGGGGCTCACCCAGGCCATGCTGGCCACAGGAGGAGAATGCTACTTGCCCAGACCTGATCCCAGCCCAGTAGCTGGGCTTTGCCTCTTGCTGGAGGGTGATGGAGCCTGGAGTAGCAAGAAAATACAAGACAGTGGCTGGGAGCGAGTGGGCAGCTGTGCAGTGGGCCAGGCATCACATCGTGCTTGGGCACGTCCAAGAGATAATTCGGTGAAGGTTTCTGCTGGCTTTGTTCCCCTCCTTGTCAGGCCAGGCTGGCATTTGTCCCTCCGTGCTGGCTGTGATGTCCCCGCATCTGTGGACAACCAGGCAACACCGCCCTCGATGGCAAAATCCAATTGACTTTCCCACCCTAGAGTTTCATTTCATGGGGAGCACAAATGCTTTTATGTGGAGATCCTCGGGGACTCCTGTGTGCCTCAGTTTCTCTACTTGCAGCCACCCACCGTGCAAGGCCACGGTCACTGAGCCACGCTAACGGCTTGTTTGCAAAGCAGAAAGAAAAGATGGCAAAAGGCATTCATTTGAGGAAATAAAGGAGAGAAAGAAAAAGGAAAGGCTCTTGCAAACACCTCACCTTTCCCACACAGCCAGCTCTGGCATAACCTCATTAAACACAGGTGCTCGACTGCATCCCTGCCCACAGAAACCTGGTTTCCTGTGGGAAATTCAGAGGACACTCGCAAGCAAACCCATCACTTTTCCCAAAAGCCTTATAAATGGTGACGTTAAATACAGAAAAGGGAGCAAAACAAAGGCTACGAGGGGTTTGTTAACCATTATGGCCTGGTGTGCGCTGGTGGGGAGCCAACTGACAGCATCGCTGCCGCATTGCCTCCCCAGAAATGCGCCATCAGTTGCAGACACTTCCCAAAAGATTTAAAAAAATATTAAAAAGCCAGATTTTCAACAAAAACGTTTTATTTTTAACCTGACACTTTAACCACAAAAAAATGCTGGACAATAATACATATTATAAAGTGTTGCTGTGCATAATTGCTGAGAGGCATTGAGGTTCAGTGGCCAGGGCATCTGCCTGGGATGTGGGGGACGTGTTGCGCTCCCTGTGGTGTGGCCTTCAGCCCACACCTCCTCCTCCCCATTTTCCTTTTGCCATTTCTCTTGCTGACACAGAGAGATCCCTTTGGGGGAAGGATGGGCTCTGCCTCTCTGCATGCAGCCTCTGTGCACCCCTGGAGTACAGCAGCCTCGGCGCCAGAGCTGCTATCGCTCACTGAAAGGCACTGAGGGTTATTATTTGTACTGTTGCTAGAAGAATGTTAATTTTGGTGCTGCTGGATTAAGCAATGACATAAATATGTGATGGGCAATCAATGCGAAAGCTTAAATTTGCATTAACTTAGGGGTTTACGGTTTGATTTCTTTCGTTATTTTACCAAGAACAAGATTAACTATGTTGAATAGCTTCATTGCTGAAATTGGTCTAATTAAGCTTTGAAAGTCTCATCTCTTTGAGGAAGGGGCTGTTTCCTACCTCCGTGGCTGCTGCTGTGGTTTTGCTCGGGGACAGCTGTCTGCTAAACTGGGTTAATTGCACAGCAGCAGCAGCAGCAGATCTGCTTGCACTGAGATGTCTGCATCCTTGCTGTGGAAGGAAATAAAGTATATTATCTACACTGGTGGCTGTGGCATGTGGAAAAAAGGAGGGAAAAAAAAAAAGCCCAAACAAAACAAAGCTAGTTTATTATCACAGCTAGACAGGTCTCAGCATCTAACCTCCTTAAAGCTGTTTGAAAGCTCTCTGTGCTACCTTTGCACTCTATGGGCTAGATGTACCCCAAAACATCTTGTAAAAGGTAGAGCTGGAGCTGTAGAAAGCTCCAGGTGTCTGGAAAGGTCAAATTGTCTCATTCCCTGTGTTAGAGAGGGAATAACACTTATTTACTGATATTTTTATAGCTCTCCTGTGCTTGCTGCTGTTTGGGCACAGCAGCATCCTTCCTTTCCCAAGCAAGGCAGGAAGAATTGACATGTTGACAAGGAGGAACAAGGATTCATCCTGCTCTTTATGAAAAAGAAACTCGTCACCTGCATTTCTGAACAAGCTCGTTGCGCGGTCAAGGCAAAACCCAAGCAACGCAGTCAGCAGAACGTGGTGCTTTGCCTTAGTCCCTCCAAGGACACACGTGTCCTGTCTTCTCCAACCTTTCTGGCAGGTTTTGTTGGCCTTTCTCCGTAACGATGTCTGTTGTAGTATCACTGCTTTGAGCCCCAGGGTGCTGCAGCCGTGGCCACGCGTGGGTCCCCCGTGGGAAGGTGGTTGGCTCCTGCTGGGGTGTTGCCCAGCTTCATGAGCTTTGGAAATAGATGTGTCGGCAAATTGTGGGCAGTTTGTCTAGTCCAACCGCGGTACCTATAAACTCTGTGGTTGCAGGATGATGCCGATTACCTTTCTGCACATGGTTCAGCAGGAGATGAGATTGATCTTGTGGTATTTAGGGCAGGAGACAGCAGGCCTGGATGGTTGCCTTCCATATAGTTAACAAATTGTACCTCGTATATGTGGCCGAAGAGAAGAGCAGCCCGCTCAGCATGCTGGGGCATGTCTCTGCTCCTGATGAAGAGCTGTCCTGGTGTTGCAAGGAGAGCAATTCTACTTGTGACGTGACACAGATGGTCACTTTGACATTTTCAATCAAATGTGTTGACAGAGCTTGTGTCATGAAGCTGAAGGAGTAAAAATATATGGACCTTAAAAAAAAAAAAAAGGGAGGGGGGGGGGGAACAAACCTGGTGTGATTAAATGAATCCAATTTACCAGATGGGTTTTTTTTTTTGCAGGATGGTCTGTTCCAGGAGTTTCTTTGCATTTCATATTCCGCTTATGTAGGAATGCGAGACCTCTCCATTTAATGAGTTTGGTATCAAAAGTTAGTCTGCGTTGTTCCTGCTGGAATAGGTTTTGGGAAGGGCCCAGGGGATGAATTTCTGCCTAAATCTCACGAGCACAGAGCAGTGGCTGGAGTTTCTTTGCATTTCATATTCCGCTTATGTAGGAATGCGAGACCTCTCCATTTAATGAGTTTGGTATCAAAAGTTAGTCTGCGTTGTTCCTGCTGGAATAGGTTTTGGGAAGGGCCCAGGGGATGAATTTCTGCCTAAATCTCACGAGCACAGAGCAGTGGCTGCCCATAGTGGAAGCCATCTGCCTTGTCCTGCCATCACCACCAACACCCACGGCCCCCACAGAGGGGGGAAACGTGCTTTGGGCACAGATCCAACAAGCTAAAAACGTCCGTCTTCCTTTATTGCTTATGCTATAGGGGTTACAGTTTGCCTCTTTGCCTCTCGCACCAAGCCTCGAGGGCAGGGAAGTACGGCTGAGGGTTAAGGAGGCCGGCGGTAGCTGGGGCGGTTAGATGGGATCCCTTCACCTGGGTCTTGGCGTGGGCTATGTGACTGGGAAGCTGAAACCCCTTACTCCCAGTATCTGCACTGCAAATAGATCTAATAGGTACACAAAGTCTGGCTGTTGAGGCAGAGAAAGGTGAAGGATTCCTCCAGCTGTGTTGGGCTGTATCAACACCTCAGAGGCCGCAGAAGATTGGGGATATTTTCCCATTAAAGCTTTTTCAAATATGTAAGTTTTATAATCTTTTTATTTCATCATTTGCCGCCCAGTGGGGGAGAGATGATCTTTGTGCGTAAATGAGCCTGTTGCCAGCTGTGCTGGGAAGGGGATGTGCAGGGACGCAGGCTGGAGGGTGGTGGGGAGAGCGGGCTGCGTTGTCACAAGCCCAGAGTGGCTTTTGGTGTGTAAAATTGCGGGCACTGTCTTTAATTTGTACATCTCACGTTGACACGATCAGGGGCACAGTGAGCGAAGAGATGCTCTTGTAATTAAGATGAGGGTTGGATCTGAGGCGCTGTGCACGGCTGCGGTCATGCAGATGGTCAGCGCCTTGGGGAAAGGCTCGTCCCTGCCTAACGGCTTTGGGGTGCTGCTGCCTTCCACCCATCCAAGCCCACGCGAAAAATAACGCGGGGCTCTGAGGTCTGCAGGCCAGTGAGAAGACAGCGGCAGCGGGGTGACCCTGTGGCCATGGGCATGTGGCACCGAGCCACCCAGCAGAAACCCAGGGTTGGGCTGCCTGGCCAGTGCCCTAGGGATGCTGATGCCTCCGGGGAACCAGCCTCCCGAAGGGGTTATTTGAAGCTGGGTGGGGATACATCAGGACAGTCTGTCCTTTGGTGCATGGCTGCCCAGTCCCCTGTCCTTTCAAATAGATGTGAGTCAACACCACCACTTTGTACCCATGTTCTTCAAGGCAATGTTAGAAGTCACTCAAATATTATTGATTACCTGCAACCTGTGCATAAAGCAACGCCTCTGACCGAATGACTGCTGCACTACCACAGCCAGTGCCATCAGTCACAGAGTCACGGCAGGCACCTCCAAGGCTTCTTGCTGCTCCTGGTCAGATCTGGGAAACGAGGATTCTTAATTAGGGACATGGTTGTTCACAGGCGATGCTCAGCCAAGCCTGACCCCTGCCTGCCAAGCCTCAGTTCTGGGGGACACTGTGCAGAATGAGGACCCCATTTCCCTGATACCTCCCTGAAGCCCCACTGGCTTCAACTCCACTTGGCAGAGCCTGGAGATGATCCTGAGCACCCAAAATGCTTGTGCTTAATGAACTGCCCTTGCTGCAGGCTACCGGGTCATGGTGCGGCCCAGAGCTGGCACGCTGCTTTCCTCTTCCTTCGAGTACATGGTCCTGAGCTGCCCTAAGCACTGCGGGGTCTGGAAAACTGGCAGATTTGGGCAAAAGAGGAAATTTTTTGAATGGGCAAATTGTTGGTAATATTTCAGGCAGGGTCACTTCCAGGCTTGGTTTGGTTTGAATCCAACTGGCCAACCCCTTGTAGTGAAATACTGGTGAGACTTTCTGGGGATGTTTCCAAAGCTACCCCATGATGAGTGTTGGGGAGACAGAAGTTCTCATTACTGCAAGTGGAATATGGGGTTTGGAGCTCATTTTCCTCTGAGCTACCTGGGCAGGACCTAGACGACAGTCCTCTTGTCCTTCCATCCGTGGGATGCCCACATCCCAGGACTGAGTAGTGTGGGAACAGCAGCCAAAAGCTCCTCGCACCACTGTCTGCAAAGCATGGGTACCTGCTGCCACCAGTGACCCAGCACTCGCCTCCCTTTGCTGGTCCTGCCTCAGTTTCCTCATTGGTAAAACAGGACCTGTGTGAGGTTCCCGTGCTGTGAAAATGCTCCTGATAGCAGCGATGGAATAAAAGGGACGTGTCTCCTGGATACTTGAGTTTTCCCTTGTGTCATGCCGTGTGAGCAAGAGCAGTTGTGTGCCGACTGCGGGCAGTGTGTGGGCTCGGGAGGGAGCACTGAGCATCTCCCCTGTGGAGCTGCAGTCCTGGTGGGGCAGGAAAGGTAATGCTCCCCGCCAACGGCAGGAAAGAGCTGCGTTACAAACAGCAACGTGTCCCCTTAGCAAGGAGGGGAAAAAACCCAAAACAACCCTAGTTTTCCAATATCCCATCAGCTTGCGCTTGACTGGGATGAAGCTGTGGATGACTGGCGCAGGGCAAAGCCTGGAAGCAGCTGGGAGGGGGTGAGCAAAGGCAAACAAAACTGGTAGTACATACACAAACTCTAGCCTGTACCCACGTTTCTGTTCGATAAAACATTGCAAAAACACTGCTCTTAGCCTGTTCTTCAATGTGGCAGAGCCGCAGGGTGTGAGCAGTGGCGGGGGGACCAGGTGTTGCTGGGGAGGAGAGCTGGGGAGCGATGGGCACGGCTGGGGGCTACACGGGTCCTCAGCAAGAGGAGGGGTCAGCACCCACGTCTTTGGCCTGCACTGTCATGTGGGAACTGGTTATTGCTGTTCACCCAACCGCGGTGGTCTGGTACGGACCCAAGTGGTGTGTGTAACATGGGACGGCGTGTGATGCCTGAAGAGATAACAGTGTGTATAGCCGTGCAGATTCATTATTATTTAAATTAGCATTTGGAGCAAGGGGAGTCCTGGTAAAAGCAAGGTCTGTGTTGCATGTTCAGCTTGCTTGCCAAAGTCAGGTACTGTGTAATTTGAATCTCTCTGAGGAGTATAATCTGTGGTTTTGTTTGGTTTCTGCTTTGTTCTGGTTGCTTTCTGCAAAACTGCTTTGGTCCCAGGTGATGATTAACACCAGTTCTCGCTGAAAGCAGAGTCATCTTAGTAGCTGCAGGAAAATGTCCTGGACTAGTCAGAGCAGGTTAAATTATTCATTTTAGTTAGTTTGGTTCAGAGAACTTTTGTCATGTTTTGCAAATTCTCCAACAGTTTGTGGTGACGCAGGGCTCTCTTTTCTTTTCTTTTCTTTTCTTTTCTTCTTTTTTTTTTTTTTTTTTTTTTTATCTGCTGCTGTTCAGTGGGTAATTTCTTGCAGCTTGTAGAGCCTGTGGGGTGCTCCTGAAGTACTTCTGCAGAGTTCCCGGTGTCTGTACCCAAGGGCTGGTCACCTGAGAATTGCAGTATTTTTGTTTCCTTTGATTTAATAGCCTTGCTCATGTACAGAAGGCTCCTTTTTTTTCTGTTTGCCAGTTGCCCACAGCAGTAATAATTGTTCAAGACACTTGTACAGCTAATGGAAAGAGCCTGTCAACAAGAAAAGCTCATTATAATATTGCTGTTTTAAAGAGATTGGGGGAAGCAGCAAAGCCAACCAGGTAGCAATTGTGTCGTTCCTGTAGTCACATAGATCCAGGAAGCATAAGTGAGGCTTAATTCTCTCCCAAATGGATGCTCTATTTCACACCCCAGCACAGCTTCTGATTTGTGGATTTCTTAACGTCACAATATTTTCATTGCTAAAAGCCAAATGGGAAGATGCAGCTAAGACCCACTCTGAAAGCTCCTATGGTAAATACAAGGACTGCGGCTGTTGTTAGCAGCCCTTGGACCAGTCCTAGCACAGCATGGTGATAACAGCATTTGAATTCCCAGTTTGCAGCGGACTAGAGAATTTCTGCAAGCTCTTGAAAGGGATAACGAGCCACGCTGTGAGCATATTTGAACAGGCAGTCTGTGTCTTGAGGTTATCTTGAAAAAAAGCCTACCTAGCTGGAGGGAAGCATGATGCTACAAGGGGGAGGAAGGAAGTCACTGATCTTTGAGCTAATGAGCGGAGGAGAGGTGTGCAGCTGAGCTGACTTGTCAAGGTAAAATATTGTTGGCTGCTGTAAATGGGGAAACAGTTAAGCCATGCTGGAGGTTCAACTCTGAAGCCTGGGATGGAGGCTGAGAGCTGTGAGTAAGAATGTAGACAGACCAAGGCAAACTCTGGTGTTACCGCTCATGCTGCAGAGAGAAAGTTGGGTCTGGAGTCCATCCTGGAGAAGACACTGTCCTAATAAAAGATCCAATAAATGGAGTTAGCGAGAGATTTGTTTTGATGTATAGCAGTCTGTTCAGTTAGCTACCAGACGTGGTTTGTTTAATGATTGAAACTGAAAGAGTGGGAGCTCATCTCGGTGAGACTGGGAGAGAATATAGATTAATGCCATTGTGTTCTCAATGCGTCATTGACTTTCCTTACGTACTGTGAGCAAACGTGCCGTTCGGGTCCAATGAGGTGGACACACTCATTAAGCAAAACCAGGACCTCTAAAGTCACCCCCTAGAAGAGCCTTGCTGTGTATTCTCACTTTGGTAAAGAGCAAGTTATACTTCTTTCAAAAGATTTCATCATTTTCTTGCTCATCTTAGTCTCAATCCAGCTGGAGGACAGGAGTGTTTGGAAGTTCTCTGCACAGTCTGCTTGGGTGATGTCAACAGCCCCATGTCAGATACTGGGGCGGCTCGGAGATTTTAACTAAATGTCCAAACATCTGTGTGCTGAGATGAAGCAAAGCCCCAGAGAGCCCATCTTGCAGAGCCTCCCCTCTGCGTGCAGGGCTGGCATCCCAGCTCCCGTGGTGGAGAGGGCTTGGGGACCCTCCTGACGTGGGATTCCCCTTGGGCAGGGGACAGAGCAGCTGCCCTTCCTGCCCACCCTCCTGCTGTATGGGTGAGACAAGGTGGAGGAGTGAGGGGAGAGGAGCGTCAAGGCACGCTCTGTTCCCTCCGTCCATCTCCAGCAGATGTTTCCTGAGGAGCACTGTCCAGCTGGCTCTGCTCACAGCAGCCCCGCAGCAGCTTTGGACTCTGAGCTTTGTGCAAAATCATCCAGGAAACCACGAACATTCCCATGTCCCGTGCCCAGAAAACCCTGAATTTGCAGTCTTGGCTTTGCTTTTTCTTCATACAGAGAGGATGCGATTTCAGGGATGAGGCAACCTCTCATCACGATTTGTTGTGCTGTGTTGAGCAGGGAAACCTCTTCCCTGGCTACGTGTGGACTGCGGCCGGGTACACGGCGAGGAGAGTTCTCCTGGGCTTACAAATGCTGTAAGAGCTGTATCTAGTGACATTTAATTTAACCCTGTCAGACCAGATCTGAGGTTAGATTTGATCCAGTCGTACCTGTGGGCATGCTCAGAGCACACCAGTGGGTGATGCTGGTGGGGAAGGTGGGTCGCAGGAGGACACGCTTCTTGGCTCTGGGTGCCTGCCGGGCTCCAGCACAGAGGGGAGCCGGCATCCAGGAGAAACATCTGTCCTGGGGTTGTGTGAGCTGTGAACACTGCAGATCGTCATCTGCAGCTGCTTCGAGAGCAGAGAATGGCAGGTCCCATGGATTCCGGTTGCTCCATCTCTCATGCTGGAGTTGGGCTTTTTCCTCTACCCTGCTTAGCCACTGTCCGTCCTACCTGGACTCGTTGGTCAAGGCTATGCTCTGGTTTGTCCTGCGTAAATGGAGCCAGGGTGAGCCCGTGAATTAACCCAAGAGCCACCACACTCCATGATGCAGATGAAGCTGGGCACAGCCTGGGTACCAACAGCACAGATGCTCCAAAGTGCATTTTAAAGCACATCCAAACTCTGCTGCCAGTATTTATGTGCTGTATGTTGCAATAGTAATTACTATTGTGCTTCTCAATCGAATAGAGTATTGGGGTTGTTTAGAATCCCCCTGGTGATGTTACTGGCCTCTGGGCCCACCAAAGGACTAGAATTCATTACATTTTTATTTTTAATGCAAGCACTGGCACTTTCCTTTGTTGTGAGCAGGGCTGGGGGTATTCAGGGAGAGCCCAAGTCCCAGGTTTGCTGTTCAGCAGAGGATCTGGCCAGTGGCATCCATCACTGGGACACAGTGCTGCCGGGTGAGAGCCTCCTGCACCCGCTGCAAACAGCCTCCGACTACACCTGCACAAAAGGAGCAGGGTTATTTTCATAAACCGTGCTAAGTGGTGAGTTACATGGTTTAGAGCTATTTGTGTAGCACGATAAAAGAATGCTAGTTCGGTCATTTACCTAACTTCATATTGCAGTTCAACAGACTACTATTCTCCACGACTTTCTTTTCTTTCCTAAATAACTAATTGATGACAAAGGATGCTTCACCACAACAGGCAGCATTACGCAAAACTAGGGCTGACTTAAAAACAAAAAACTATTCCCGTTGAAACTCCTTTTTGATGGTCATGTGGAGTTTCAATTACACACAAATTTTTTGCATCGTTCATTGCCTTCAAGTGGAAATTTTCAGGATGTGCTGGAAAACCTCCAGTGATTGAAGGCCTCCCAAAAGCCCTGGTGTATTAAATCTCCATCAAGAAAAATACACATTTATGTTGAAAATACAGAATAAACTGTACCTTGTTTATACGGTTTGTCACTTTTTCCTACTCTGAAGAGAAACCTAAACCAGCTCTAGTAAACATTGTTCTGCGCTGCACTGTTCTGCCTGCTTTCTATGGGTGGGAATTGGTTCTTTGATCTTCAGTTCAAAGAGGTTGAAAAGGCTGTTTCTGCAGTCTGCAGAGAATTTGCTTCTGCTTCTACAACATCTCTTGATAAACTCTCTGTTTCTGGGAAGGCTTTCGGTATCCGTCCAACCAAAGAGATGCTTACACCTTGTGTAACATCTACCACAGAGTGGATGAAGTTTGCTTCCAAATCGTGACAGCCCTCTTCTGTGCCCACCTCGTCCGGTGGAGGACATCATCCCCCAATGCCCAGGAGAGCAGTAATGAAAGCAGAGCCCCGCAAACGAGCATTTGAGGCTGCAGGCAAGACCTGATCACGTCCAACAAGACCCACAGGCAGCCAAGCTGGCATCCAGTTGCTGGCTGGGAAGAGAGCTGTGCCAGAGTGGAGGTGCTCTCTCCGCTGGATCTTCAATGACCTGGATGTCCCAGGTCCAATGTCATCGAGTGGTTTGATCTGTCCCTTGCCAAGGGTCCTGCTGTCTTCAGGACTTGTAGGTTTTGGGCTTTTGCAATGCCGTTGTTGTTAATCTAATCGAACATTTAAAGCAAGGGAGAGGGAGAGGAAATCATTAGCGGCTGCATTAAGTTCTACCCTGGATTCTGTGCACAGCGTTCGCTCGAATTATATAGCTGTTTGGATTCAAGTGACTCCTCCGACGTAAGCTAATGAAAC
>NW_009618178.1:46467-55256 GCF_000690535.1 Cariama cristata | reverse complement strand
GTTCAGCAGTGGCGTCAACCAAAGTCCTGGTTGTAATCCAAACTGCAGGTTTTTTTCTCCTAATGAATTAATCAGCTGATTACGTGCATGTGATAGCTCATTAGAGAGGTGCGTGGCAACCTTTAGAAGGAAATTATTGGCTTTGCGTGGCCTGGAGGCCGTTACATCGCAGGAGCGCACTCCTCGGAGTATTGCGGCACCATATGTGTTGCTCTAATTAATGGGCATTGTTCCTGGGGTCGTTTGATCTCAGGAAAATGACTGTAAAAATTTTAATACTGTAAACCTTCGAAAACTTGGAAGAAAAATTCAAACAGCCAAAAGCAATTTCCCTTTAATCTAGCTGGTGGTGGTGGTGATTTTTGAATTTTTTTAATTTTAATTTTAAAAGCTTCCACCCTATTTAATGTTAGCTGCAGAGATAAAGTGAAGTGTAATTTGGAAATTAGTTCCGGATGTTTGAGTCGTAGCTTTATTTTAGTAATCTGGGTCATTAATTTTGTTGAATAGTGTGTTTGGATTTTCTTCCCCTGTGTGTGTGAAGCACGGCTGCACTCGGTATAACGGGACTTCCAGCAGGAAAGGGAGCTTTCAAAGTCCTCTACCCCCTGGCTGACCCTACAAAAACAAAGCCCGTTTCTCTGTGGTTATCTGGCATGGATGGCAGGAGATGAGCGGTGGAGATGAGCACTGGGGTGGTTTGCGCTCCTGCTGCAGCCAGGGACATGGGGTACGCCGGGGAGGGACCTCACCGGGGCTGCCCCTGCCAGAAAGCCAAGGGCCGGATTCGGGTCAGGGTAAAGGTTTAGCCTCTCAGCCATGACAGGAGCCTTTTTAAATGAACAAAAGCAACTTGTAGCTTGATTAATGAGAAAAGGTGCAGTTTGGTAAAGCTTTTCAAGGAATATCAATGAAAGGGATCTTTTTCAGTGAAAAAAACATGCTTCTGCTTGGACTGCGCTGGAAATTTGGAAATTGGGATATACCAGCATCCTCTCTGTGCATGTTGCACATCCAAAGTCTCTAGAGGTGTGTTGCAAGTCACTGCGAGCGTGGCTGCTCGCTGCAAAGAGGGGTCTGGAGCAATGCCAGGGCCCGCGGCTGGGACCGGGGAGAGGTGCCCATGGGTGTCACAACTGACAGCCCTTAGGCAGAGCATTGTGGGTGCTGCTTGCCCCCCTATCAACAGGGGCGTGAATTTAAACCCAGTTTCATAGAATCATTATGGCTGGGAGAGAACTCAAAGATCATCAAGTCCAAACGGATACCTGATGGCTAAACCATGTCTCAAAGCGCCACATCTAAATGTTTTTTGAACATCTCCAGGGATGGTGACTCCACCACCTCCCTGGGGAGCCCGTTCCAATGTCTAACAACTCTAACAGTGAAGAAGTTCTTTCTAATGTCCAGCCTGAACCTCCCCTGACACAACTTGAGACCGTTTCCTTTTGTTCTATCACTAGTTACCAGGGAGAAGAGACCAACCCCTGCCTTGCTACAACCTCCTTTCAGGTAGTTGTAGAGGGCGATCAGGTCTCCCCTCAGCCTCCTTTTCTCCAGACTAAACATCCCCAGCTCTCTCAGCTGCTCCTTGGAAGACTTTTTCTAAGTTTCCTCCTCTGGTGTTGATGGGATGGGGATGGAGCCGGTCTGGGAGGCAGGATGCTGGTGCAAAGCTCAGGGTCCAGTCTAGGAGTCTGCAAAGGAGCCAGGGACCGGGACTAAAGCTCTGCTCTTCTCTCTGCCTGGCAATGTGTCAGGTAAACCAAGAATAATGATCTACAACTCTGAGCAAAGGGGGTGTTACACACTCTGCAGGATTAAGGCTATTTTTTTCCCCTGTATGTTTATGCAACATCAAGCAAAAAAAAAGACCTTGATTTTTTGAGGCTAAGCTTTAGAAACATGGTCATTATAATAATACAAGAGCAGGCAGAAGCACAGAATTGGCTTGGGTAGAGTTTTTCTGCTTATCTTGATTTCTGTTTTGCTGTTTATCCTGTTTATCCTCTCCTTGTTATCCTGAACTAGTTTGTCTTCTTGTAAACGCCAACCTATGACCCTTAAAAAGAAATCATCAGGAAGAAAACTTGCTGACTGGGACTTTTTTTTGCCTGTGGCAGTTGAGTAAGCCCATCAGCTTATATAATATTAATATTTGTAAAAGCAAACCTACAGAGCTCATAAATCTTCCATAAGAGGGACAATATCTACATCTACTTTAAAATGAAGCAGGTAAGTAGGTTCTAGGACAAACGGGTATTGATACAAAGGAAGTGGATAGATGAAAGAAATGAAATTGCCATTTTAATCTGAAAATTGGCTCTGCATAAGTGATACCAGAGGCTTCACTGTTGCTGGAGCCAGTGTTTTGCTCTGGGTCATGACTTGACCCTGGAAAGCCCCACTCCCTGGCTGCTGCCACAGCAGCCTTGCTCCCTGGTATTCCATTCAAGTGGGGTAAGGAGTAAAAATAGTCCAAAATTGAAGCAGGGCTTGTTTGCAGAGGAGAGGACTTCATTACCATTTTTCCTAATTTTGTGCCTTCTCCAAAAGAAAAAAAAAGTGCAAAAAATTCTGCAGTTTTGGACTGTTAACCATTTTTTAAGGCAAGAGTAGGCTTTTTGCCATGTTCTGCCACAGCAGTATGGGAATGCAGACAAGAAGAAAAAAATACAGCATATTTTTAGCCAACCAAGTGAGCAATCTGTCTCCAAACACACGCACGGAGCAGCTCCGTGGAGGAATGACGCTGCTGTGTCACCATTAACACAGTCCCTTTTCAAAGGAAAACTGCTTTGAAGCAGTTGCTTTAAGACATCTTTTATTGGGTGCCACCTGTGGTGGGATGGGAGGGGTAAAACCAAACCATTTAAAGATTGTAGAGCTACATCGAGGGGAAAACTTTTTTTTTTCCCAATTTTTCTTCATTTCTTGCATTGTGTTGTTTGTGGGGGGATGAGACCCCAGGGGATGGGGCATGAGCAGCATGCAGGGAGCCTCGGCCCTGAGGGTTGAACATGTTGCGATGGCTTTTCCCCGCTGTGTAGGACATGGGGTGAGTCCCACCATCCAGAACGGGACAGGGTGGGGTCTCCAGCCCCACACAGGGACAGTGTTTTGTCCATAAACATCCTGGCTGTGGTTTTTAAGGGGTATGCATGTACTTCTGCTCAGCGCTGAGCAGCGTGAGGGCTCTTGCTGGCAGCTGTGTTTATCTGGCGCAGTGGAGGGGAGGTGCAGATGGGTGGGTGTCTTTGGACATTTTTGCCAGACATGCAGTTCTTCCTTTTTTCTTTTTTTCTTTCTTTTTTTCCTGGCCCTGAGCACAATGGGAAGCCTTTCATTCTGTGTTGCTCAGTGGTGGAGCTGGATCAGAAGATTCGCTGTGGTCTTGGCTCAGTCCCTCCAGTTTTCCCCAGCCCCATCTTTGCCAGCTCCCAGCACCAGGGGAGAACTCCATCGTGTGGGTCTGCTTTTGGCGACGGCAGTGAAATGTGTTGGCTGGGTCAGTGGTTGGGGTAAAGCAGAGCAGGGGATGGACTGCCCCAAAGAGTTCCCGGTGTCAGCAGACAGAATCAGTAGATGGGAGACCGGGAAATACCATTACAGGTATTTTATAGATGAGGAATTGAGGGTCAGAGACATAATGAGGCGATTCCCACAAAAACTGAGCTGGGATCCCGTGAGCCCCAGACCGAGGTACGTAACCCAGCCAACGACATGAGTCATGGGGTGCAGCCACGCTCGTTCCCAGCCCATCTTGGAGCTGGATGAGCGTCAGACATTGGCTCAATCTGAATTTTTTGGTGAAGCGATTTTTTTCCTTTTAAAATAGGGAGTCGCTGAAGCTGAATCTCCTCGTGGGATTAGGTCAATTCATTTAGCACAGCACATTTTTAAGGAAAAGTTTTTATCCTGCCAACTCAGGCAAGAAATATGTTCAAAGAATTTTAGCATTCAGTTCAAATCACTATTTCATTTAAACATTTTAAGCTAATGAGAGTTGGCAAAAAAGCTTTTTTTATTAAAAAAAAAAGTGGAAATAAGGGAAGAAGTTGAAGTTATCTCAGTGGAAAATGTTTTCATACTTTTCATTTATGGAAGTTTATAAGTTTAGCTTTTGTCCTAATTAAGGACAAAAAAAATATCTGAAAAGCTTTCACAGTGCACGTAGGTAATTAGCCAGACAAATCCTGCTGGTCTTTCTCATCTCCAAGTCCAGCTGTATTTTCCCTAATGAAATTTTCTGCCACAGCAAAGGTGGAATGGGGAAGTTCAATATTATGGATCAGTTTTGCTTACAAGGAGAGGGGAAACCAGCCAGAACCTGTACACTGGAAAAGAGATGAATGAGAGCAATATCAGAGGTCTATAAAATTATGGAGAACCTGAGTAAGACATGATAAACATGATGGTCTAGATGAAAAATCACATACAGGAAAATCAGTGTTTGCAAGGTAGATAAGGTGAAGGACTTGTGATATCTGCCCATTCCTTCCATCTTTTCTTTAGGGAGCCCTCCGCTTGCTCTGGGGTGTCCACTTGTGTTTGTGCTTTTTCTGTCCCTTTGGGTTAAGAAAGAGAGAAGATCAGCAGGACCTTTGCTGGGCCTCACCGTGACTTTGCTTTTCCCAGCCTTTTGCGGCTGCCTCCTTCTCCAGGAGAGCCTGAGCAAAGCTGAGTTGTGTACATCTCCATTGTAGCAGTGTCTCCGCTGTCATTAGAGGATAAATGACACTGTCTCCACGGCCAGGGAAGAAACCAAATTAACTTCCACCATCCTCGGCAATTGATGGGCCGGCTGCCGAGCTCCATGTCACAGCTGATTTCTCACAAACAATCAGGGGCAAATTGTATCTCTAATTTCTGTCACAAATGTTTTTGCTATGCAAAGGGACAAATAGGAACAGGGAGAAGAGGAGAGAGCGCTTGGCCTGACCTTCAGCCTGATGATGAGGGAAGGCAGCGACGATGCTCACATGCACCTAGCAAGGTGGTGACTAATGGAGTGGCATTAAGCAACAAGACCTGGCCAGATGAGCTGCTCTCCCTGGCTGTAACGGCACACCATCCCGCTAAAATAAGGCAGCTGTGAAGGAGGGTGAGGAAGGAAGCAAATTGCCAGTGGGAAACCCGGCACGGGAGACTGTGTTCCCCAATGGAGAGCCATACTGAGGGTGGGGAGATCTGTCGTAAAGCTCTGTAAGTGTGAAATAGTTTAATTGGGCTTGCCAGAGAGGGGCTAGCGATGCTATGGCATTTGGGGTTGCCACTGCAGGTGACACCAAGCTATGAGACATTCAGATTGTAGCAATAAGCAGCTACTGACTTTTGACACTAATCTGACTACAATAAATTTGTGGCATATTGACCACGGTGGAAGTCTAGATCAATATCAGTCTTTGAGAGGCTCAATAGATCAATGTTTCTTTGATACAGATAAAGAAAATAGAGGGTAGGTGTTGACGGCATTCCCTGCATGCAGTATTATTATTCTTTGCTGATCCTTCTGCTGAGGTAGGGGAGAGGAGTGAGAAGGAAGGTAAGAAAGGGTTTAGAAAGGCAATTCACCAGACTTTTAAAAAGCAGTTGTAAGAAGGAGATTTATGGCTTTTTTTTTCAATCAGTTTTAGGCTGAAAAGAGGAAGAGAAGGATCTTCATAAAATGTATTGTCCTTTGAGACACAAATTCCTATCAAATCATGGTCTTGGGTTTAATGAGGCGCCCGTGGCAGGAGGACCGCTGGCGCGTGGCCGTGCTTCCTTGGGCTTTGGCAAAGAGGGACGCACCGGTGTTTCACAGATCCCCACTGCTTTCTGGGGGTAGAGATACCCACAGCTGGCTCAAAAAGGTTAAACTAGGGCACGTGGAAATGCTGTAGAGAGGAGGGCACAGAGAGAAAAGCCATTTATTTCTCATCTTAAATAAATTGGTAGTCCCTGTCTGGGGCTGCGGGTGACTGAAGTTTCAGCTCCACCAGTAAGGCAGTCCTGGCGCTTCTGTTGCTGCTGGGGTAAGCGTCACTCCGTTGATTTATCCCCTTGAACAAACCATCCAAAGTTGAGAAACCTGTTGCCATCATCAATGGGATTTTTTTTTTTACAGTATTTTTTTTAAATCCATTTATGGGTTATTTGCTGTTGGTTTTGTTTTGTGTTTTTTTTTATGATGAGGGCCCTCAATCACTAGAAATGGCTTTTTGGCGTTGGCCAAATTTTAGAGGAAGGCTGTTGCAGTGTTTTCCTCTGCTCCCTGTCCCCGTACCCCTCCCTGCCGCGGTGGAAGGGTGACAGCACTGCTGGGAAACCGCTGGGTCTCGCTGGGGCAGCATTTCGGTCCCTGGTAGCCAAGACTGCAGCAGCAGCAGCTCTCGTGTTGCATGGGAACTGGTGGGAAGGGACCAAGCCAAGGTCCCATCACGCATGGTGGCCTCTGAGGAAGCAGCTTGGCATGTTACATCTCCACGGTGTTTTTCTCCAGAGGGCTCAGTTTTGTGTCAATGCTGAGGTCATCCACCTCGGGTCTCAGATGAGTGCGTGGCTCAGAGGGAGGTGGGAGACTTCATAATTGGGTTTGTTTCCAATCAAAGTCCTGGTGGTGTGAAGGTCAAGGTAGAACAAGCCACCCTCATAGAATCCTTTAGGTCAGAAAAGACCCTTAAGATCACTGAGTCCAACCATTAACCTTACATTCTCAAACCATCAGGCTGCATTGAGGAGACTTGTACCACAGGGATGTCCTCGTCCCTGTGTCCCAGCTCGTCTCCACCAGGTGAAGGGAACCTCTGCCAAGCTGTTTGCACCCTTAATGCCCTGCAATCCCAAAGCTCGGCCACCCCAGCCATGCATGGACTGGAAAGCAGCAGGAGGTCACAGCAGGTCAATTAATGTCACAACAGGATGATGGCGTTGTGGCAGATTGGCTGAAGGGACCCGGAGAGCAGTCTGCCCTCGTGCCGGCACGGGGACATGGGGGGTCTTGCAAAGGGCACTTGGCCACAGAGGTGTTCCCCGTGCCGGCAGGGAAGAGGAAAGGTCCCCTCCTCTCACCTCTCGTGTGACATTATCATGGCACCTACGGGAGACAGCAGAAAGTTTAAAGCCCAGCACATATGGTCAGAGAGGTCCGACCGAGACAAAGTTGGGCAAAACCCAGCTGCTCTGCAGCCTTGGCTGGAGGTCAGAGAAGTTCCTCCATCAGAGCAGGGGACCCTCCCCAAGACCCCCATGGGATCCCACTGGAAGCGAGGTCCCGAGGGAGGTGGCATTGCCTGGCCCTTGTGACGGGCAGTTTTCCTCCCTTCACTGTGCTCAGCCCTGCAACAAGTTCCCAGTAAAGGCTGCCAGTGTCCGAGGGGAGCATCACATGTGTGACCCTGGGGCTGGGGCTGCGCTGCCGCCGGTATCAAAGGCGGTCTGCAGCTGGGTGGGAAAATTACATGTCACCCTTGGAATGCGTGAAGGTCACAGGATCCCATTACTGAAGGGATGTGTACAGATCTGACCTGACACGTCCATTTGTTAGCAGAGACCACGCAGTGCGATGGGGAAGACGGGTATAAACATGTAAATGGAAAAAGTATTTCCAAGCGGAACGGGCAGGACCTTTGGAGCATCTTTCCCTGCATCTATATTTCCTTCCTTTCATTTTCTCATCTCCCCCTCCTCCTTGTTTCACAGGACTGGCTGACGAAATTTGGGTATCTGCCTCCTCCGGATCCCGTCACAGGACGACTGCAGACGCAGGAGGAGCTCACCAAGGCCATCACTGCCATGCAGAGGTTCGGGGGGCTCGAGGCGACCGGGGTCCTGGGTGAGTGGCTCGTGATCCCTCCACTCTCCAGTGCAGAGGGATGCAGGGATGGCTCCTTGCGGGTCCTGGGAGGAGAAGGGATTTGGCGCTGAGTTGTGGAGGAGCATCATCTCCAAGAGAAGCTCATGCGGGTGTAACATATGGCCCAGTTTGCAGCTGTAAGAGTAATTACATGGCTCAGGTGCTTTGTTGCCTTGTGCTTTCAAGGACCTGAGGCAAGCAATTATTTCACCAGACCCACACACCCTTGGGGTTCCCGTTGTGCTTAAAATAACTCTTGGTGTGATCAAAAAAAAAAAAAAAGACAAGGAAAAAAAGGCAGAGAAACTAAGGCTGATAGGTTTTCCTGTTCAAAGCATTAATTGCAACATCAAATTGCACTGAACAAAAATCTTGATTAAGCCTCCCAATTTGTATATGTAGATATTCCGGTTTCTTCACTGCTGGAGCACAGCGCAAGGGAGGGAGGAAGATGGAATCACATCACCCCAGCACTGCTCGCTCCTGCCCACGGCACGTAGAGCCACGAGGTGCCTGCGGAGCTGGTGGGGGGTCTCCTTGGCTCTCGCTGAGCCGTGGTGGCTCTGGGCACCCCCCGGTCACCCCCCGCCAGCTGGGAGCCCCTCACCTGCCCCAGCAGCTCCACTGGCCGGCTGGGACAGGGCGATGAGTGGCTTCTGCTTGGTGTGGCGGTCACATCTGGCTGGGAGGGAGCAGTCCAAGGCCAGGCTGAAGCAACAGAAGTTCCTCGGCATGGCCGGGCTCATTCCTCTCAATGTTCTCATTGAGGGAAGGAGAAAGGCGGCATTATCCCGGCCCTCAGAAGGGTGCCTGTCTGCTCTCCTCCCCTCCCTGACAGCCAGCCATGACCTCCTGCTGTTGGGGCCAGCTTGCTTCCGCTGCTCGGGACAGAATTAGGGAGAAGTTGCTAATTAGCAGGCCGGTCTCTGTCCATCCCGATGCCCTGGCAGCC
>NW_009618178.1:42731-46451 GCF_000690535.1 Cariama cristata | reverse complement strand
CGCACGAGCCACTGGCCACATCCCGTCGGCGTGACTGTCTCTCTCTGCTCTTAATTGATTGCATGCAATTATTTTTCTTCCACCTTATCACAAGCTGCAGGAGGCCCGGGAGTAAGGGCCCAGGAGCGTTTCAAATGCATTTGCATTTTCATTTTTGGAGGGGGTGTTTGCAACCAGCCTGGGGGGCTGCCTTGGGCAGGTCATGGATATGGGTTTGCACCTGAAAACAAAGTGTTTAAGTAAAGAGGTAAAGCCAGCATGGAAAACAGGTGAATGAAACCACTTGTCTGTGTTTCAGCAGATGAGAATAGAGGCTTTAAGCTTTCATTCAGTTTTAAAAATAAATAAGAAGGAATATGAACATTTTGCAAATGAGCTCCTAGCTGAGCAGAGATATAGTTTACTTACATGTGAACTTGTCTCTGCTTTGCCAGGGGAACAATGGGAAATTCAGCAAGAGAGAACAAAACAGTGTAATTTAAAAATTATGTTTTAAAATACAATCAAAGCCAGCCACAGGTGGTTTTCCACACAAGTTTTCGAGATCTGTAAAGTGTCACGCAAGAGGTAACCTGCTGCATTTTCTCCTGAATCAGTAAAACTGTCGATTGACACTAACAGCAAAGCTAGCGCCTAACGCCTGGCAGTGAGGTGTCATCCCCCCTTACCTCCTGGCAGCCCAGCTGGTGGGTGCTTTGGAGAAATGGGCTTTCAGGAGGAATTGCTGCTGTTGGTGGGTGCAGCAGTGGCACGGAGGGGACTCAGTGCCCATGGGTGTCACCACAAATGATGCTGGGGCCAGTGCCCCAACAGGCTCTTGGGCGTTGCTTTTTGCTCTGCTGCTGCATCCTTAGCACTTCATTTCCCATCTCTCTGTCCTCCCTGGGATTTCTTAACCCACCATTCCCATGATTTCTATTATTTTTTTTTTCTAACCCTAGACGAAGCCACGCTGGAGCTGATGAAGACCCCTCGCTGCTCTCTGCCCGACCTTGCCACCGCAGAGACCAGGAGGAAGCGGTACGCACAGGCTGTCACCAAGTGGAGCAAAAGGAACTTGTCTTGGAGGTAGGAGTGCGTCCTCTCCTGCTGAAATTTTGCACTGAGAGGCTGATACCGTGCAGACCTAGGCTAAACACGGCTTTGTGACGAGCTCCAGGGTGATGTGTTGAAACACATCCCTCTGCTCCCAGAACCCCACAAACTTTTGATTTAAACTCTTCTCCTGCCGACCCCAGCCTTGACTTCTTGGACCCACTTGGCCACCAACTGGGAATGGTGTGGATTTGACTGGTGGATTAGCTGATAACTTTTTGCTGCATTGCAATGGTTAGAGCATCATTTCTCTTGAGGTCATTGGGATTTTGCGCTTTCTCAAGCAGCTGCCGCAGACTGGGCTTGGCACAGATGGGGCTTCTTCTCTTGCCCCACATGAGCCCAAGGGTTGGGAGCATTTTCTGGGTGACAGAGACAGATTTTCTTCTCCTCGTCCTTACCACAGGCGAGTATTTTTCCCTTGACATCAGGGAGCGACAAGTGTGGGTCACTCTGAACGTGCGACACACAGAAGTTCAGACCTAACTTCCAGAGAGCTGCAGTCACGCTGCAGGTCAGGGTTGGCAAACAAACTCATCCCTCTCCCACCAAGACTTGTGCTTTTCGGGACTCATTTTTCCTTCCTCAAAGACCATGTCCTGCAGGGATTCTTCCTCCAAGAAAGGTGAGCACCATGAGGTGCTCATACTATCCTGAAAACACATGTGGATGCTATGGAGAGATCTCCTTATTAATAATAAGCTTCTCTTTGATCCTGACATAGTCCCTGGAGCGAGTCCACCTCCTACAGCAGTAACAAATCTCGACTTAGCTGTCACTGTTGACGTGTTGAAACTGTAGCCTTACCAGGGATTTGGTCCATGTTCCAGCATTTCCCTCTGAGACCTTATTTTCAGAAAAGGTAAATATAATTCAGCTTCAGTAAGAAACAATTTTGGCTCATGGACGGCTTCTTGTACTGAAGTGACCCATGTTATAAAAGCTCAGGCTGTTGACCAGCCCTGTCTTGATGGGTAAGAGGAACAAACTTCATCTTTCAAAGAGGAAAAAAATCCCTTTGGGTGAAACAATAAAACCTGCCCTGATGTCCCGCGAGGTGCCAGAGCCAATGCAGGGGGCATGGCTTGTGCGCAGCCCTGACCTCGGCAGCTCCTTTGAGCAAAGCTGGGCTGGATAAACCGGAGTTACGTCCACGGCAGGGCAGGCGTGGAGGCCAGGCAGCGCGGTCGGGAGCCCGGTGCTGCAGGTACCCCCAGGACCCCCGGCCGTGCTGGCACGGTGTCTGCAGTCCCAGGCTGGAGCGAAGCGTGGAGGGGGAACGGGGTCAGACTGTTCTGGCGGACGCAGCTCCGGGATACCCCCTGCCTCCCCCACCCCCTTGGAATCTGTGATGCTGCAGCAAAGATTGCTATAAAAAGGTGTTTAGGTCTGAGACAATTTTATATGTATGACATAAAAATTCCATCTCCTGACAAACTCATTTCTGCTTTTTATTCTTTGATCCTTTCCAAGATCTTGGCTCTTGTTCAAGAAAGGGCTGTGTTTTATAACTGGAGGTTGTATTAGCCAACAGAAGGCTTATAGCATTATGGAAACTCCAATGTAGTATTTACATCCAACACTTGAGATTAAAATAGCTTTTTTGAAACTGCCATGAAAATCTGCCAACAGAAGCATAAAGTTTTACATGCTTACCTTTTACACATTGATTGAAGATTTTTAAAAAAGAAAACAAAACCAAATTCTATTATGGTATGCATTTAAAAATTGAAGAAAAACCTGAACAATTGCAAGGCTGGAATAAGCAGGTAAGAAACCTCTACAAAAGGATGATCTCAGGATAGGCATCTGCACTGATGGAGAAGGTGGTGTCTGGCAAACAAGATTTTATAGGCAAGCAGGTTGCTCAGGTTTCTTCTTTTTACCCTTGAGTACAGCCAGTCTGTGGGACTGGAGGGACCAGGGGGCAAAACAGTACAGGCTGCCCCCTGCCCAGCCTGTGGTACAGCCTCAGAGCATCCCAGTACAGCATCAGACACACCCAGTCTTCCGTGCCTCATTTCCATGGGAAGTTTCCACGATATTACAGCATACAAATCTTCTTTTCACAGGATGGTCTTTATTACTTTCTTTTTTCTGCAGGGTACCTAGGTACCAAGGCACTCGGTGAGGCGATGAGGTGGCAGCCGGATGGATTTGGGGTGCGCGGGGAGCTGCGTGCGGCGGGTGCCCTCTGCCGGCATCGGCGCCGGGAGCTGCCCGCAGCCCGTTCCCCCTCGCCTCTCCAGCCTGGCTTTTCTTTGGCTCATTTTGCTTTATCGCTTCTGGTTATGCCCCGCAGAAGGGGAGTTCACAGCCAGCATCTCTGTCTCTTCCCGGGCGCTCGCTGTCTCTTCGCAGTCATGAGAAATGCCGAGTCAGGGCCGTGCCCCCTTTCTGCACTCATTGAACCCCCTGGGGCAGCGGGAAGCCGCCAAAGCCCAGCTTTCTGTATTTCCCAGTTTTTTTTCTTGGTGAAATCTCAGCCTGGTACTGAACTGAACTGACTGTCATCCATTTTTAGTTAAGGACGAGTCCCTGGTACCACTGCAGTCTTTGAAACTGCGGTGCTCAGGACATGAGGTGCCGGAGCTGGAGCAAACGCGGGGGGCAGGGGCGCGGGGG
>NW_009618178.1:42233-42700 GCF_000690535.1 Cariama cristata | reverse complement strand
TGCCCATCATCACCGTGAGCATCCTGAGGCCACTCGCGGCACAGGTATGGCACTGCCCGAGCTGAGGTGGGGATTTACCGAGGCACCGAAGGGCAGCTGGTGGGCAGGTACTGCAGGGTAAAGGTGTGCAACCGGGGTAACCCCCCAGTGCCACGCGCCCATCCCCATGACGGACCTGATCCTCCCACTTTCCTCCTCTAATCAGTGGCATCCCACCGAGGGGACCTCCTAGCCCACATCCAGCTGGTCACAGGCAGCTGTGCCCCCCGTTACCTGGATGTGACAGATATCCAAGGGAGGCAGGAGTGTCTTCCCCCCGACCTGGTGCGGAGCTCACTTAGGGCTGTCAGAATGCACCCATCGCGGGCATGTGGGACCCTCGAAGGAAAAGCCCTGAGCGGCTGGAGCAGCGTGCAGGCAGCTGCCACGTTGGCATCTGCCACCAGCACAGGCAGCAGCGCAGGGGC
>NW_009618178.1:41873-42176 GCF_000690535.1 Cariama cristata | reverse complement strand
CCCCCCCCCCCCCCCCCCAGCATCTGCTCCTCTCGCAGCCGGAGAAACCAGCTGTGAAATTTGCTTTTAGCCACCTCTTCTCCCCAGAATGGATTGTTCCTGTGCTGGTGCCCATTGCTGGGGTGCAGGGAGCTGCCTGGAGCTATGTGCGTATTAAAAGGCAGGAGAAGGATGATCACCCCAAAATGTTCAGTAATTTTTGCAAAGTGCTGGGAGAGGTGCAATGGAGGGTGCAAGCAGCCCCACTGCTTTCCTCTTGTGGCGTTGGGGTGTTGCAACAGCATCGGGGTAGCATCAGATCCG
>NW_009618178.1:36769-41838 GCF_000690535.1 Cariama cristata | reverse complement strand
GGGTGGCTCCGGGCGGCTGGAAAAGCATCTTTTCCACAGCAGTAAGCATCCACCCCTTCAACTGTCCCCTCTTCCCCTGCTCCGAAAAATCAATTTGAGTTTATCAGGCAATCCTTAGCCTGCTGTGTTTGGTATTTATCAGCATTTATTTTATTTCTCTGTGGTTTCAGGACTGCAGAAGGTGAAGGAGTGCTTTCATTAACCAGCAATTGATTTCTCATACATCGCTAATACTCTTCTGCTTTTGACTTTGGGAGGACAAAAACCAGAAAGGAACCCAGAAATCAGAAGGACCACTGGTGTGGGTGCCCCTCAATAGTGAACAGAGCCAGAGCAGCCTTCTCTGGTCTCTACTTATTAACCGGCTTGAACCCAAAAGCTCTTTGGGATGGGACAAGTGAAGGAGGGGACTTGGGGGACACGTGAAGGACTGGCAGCAGGCAGGTGAAAGTCAGCTTTCATTTGTCTGCATGGCAGCGCTGCCACCTGCGTGAGCCATAAAAGCAGAGCAGAGTGTTCTCCTCGGCACCCAGTTGTGCCACTTACAACCATGTATGGCTTGGCACCCGCTGTTTCGGGTGGCAGGGCTGATGTTGCCTCGCACAGCCCCATCCACTGCCAGGACAGAATCTGCTCGGAGTGTCCCAGCACATGGCTTTGCAGAGGGATGCGACGGACCCTGCAGCTTGGGGACATGTTGGTGGGGTGCCTGGAGGGGGACTGAGCAGCCCAGTCCTCATCGCCTTCCTGGTGGCTTGGCAGGGACCGTCTGGAGGAGAGCTTTCTCTCCAATTACACACATCAGGCTTTTGCCTGAGATTACAGTGCTGTAAGGGGAGTCTCAGGAGGGATTAACATCCAAGAAGAAGGAGCGCTGCTCTCCGCTGGGTACCTAAGCACCATTTACTACCAATAATAATAATAATCAAGGTAGGAGGAAGCTTATTTAATCCTGTCTGCATCTGCATGACGTTAGAAATGTGCCTCCTTTTCAGTGGAACTGGGTAACACAACACGGACGAACATCCTATCAGTGTAATAGTCTTCTCCTAATCTCATTGAAAACAATTAGCAAAGCTCTGGCAATCAAATCAGATGCTGAATTGAAAAACCCTGATGGGATTCTCTTGAAAAATAATGGTGGTAATGAATAAAGGATGGGGAATTTTTCACTTACACCTGCAGCATATTAATAAAATATAGGTCAGCTCAGAGGTGCAGGACCTTTTATAAGAAGCAAAATAAGTATTGATACTGTTTCTGCCTTAATCTAATGTTTCTGGAGTCAGGGGTTGGGATGAATATTAATGATGTTTGACTCTTTAGACAGGGCTTTTCATCTGCCATCCTCTTACAAGGGAGATCAGATTTATTATCCTCATTCTACAGCTGGAAAGAGAAGGAAAGGAAAGAGGCTCATGTGGTCGAGGGGGTTTGAGGAGGGAAGAGCAGATAATGTCCCTGAATCTAAGTCCGTGCCCTAGGCACCATGATTGTGGAGACAGGTCATAATTCCTGGACTGAGCATGGTGTGTTTCAAACCTATAATGACTTGTTCAGTAGAGATTAAAGCAGCAAAGGGTTTACCTGAGTCCAGAGGAGTATTGTGGAAGATGAAGACACCTAGTTAAAGAATATTTGGAAACCAGGTGGTTTTTTTTTTTTTTTTTTTCATACTCTAGAGGTTTATATCTAGCCACAGTCTTTTCTATAAATTAAAAATTGCCTGAAAATTGTCTTTTCTGATCCCATGCTCATACTGTATGTATCTCCATGCTATCTTCTTTACAAACATGTTTTATTTGAAGTCCTACAATTATCTGATGCTACATGTTTGCTAACTCGTTTAGTTTAGTAGATAAAGTCTTTCTGTGCCCAGAATAGTTTAGGAATAGCAAAGGTGTAGATATGAATGATTTTTGCTTATCTGGCTGTGATGTGTTTTGCCTGATTCACCCATCTCATTCCCACCATCTCTAGGATGGGGTTCCCAGGCTCTTCAGAGAAACCGTTTCTGCTTGTTCTCATGAATCCCTTTTTGTTCTGTCCTGGATTTAACCCCCACCAGTTTTGGCCAGGTCAGGAGGTGGTACCCACCTTGCATGCCTCTGAGGGCATGGGATATATGCAAATATTTGTGAAAGCAAGAGCATCGAACCTCAGTCAGCAAGTCATTCCTACTCCCTTTTGCCGATTCGTGCTATCTCCCAGTACCCAAATGAGTACTTGTAATAAGAGCTTGAGTGACACGACGTCCCTTTCTGACACCTGTAATTACCTCCAGAGGTTTAGTCGGGTCATTACTTCACATTGGTGTGGGGGAGTGGTGTAATACTAAGCTATGCTCTCCCAGTTATATTATGCAGGAGGGCAAGCGAGGTGATCATAATTGTTGCTTGAGCCTTTAAAAATCTGTCACGCCATGAATATTTCATGAACAGTTTGGTTGGTGTGCTGGTACACAAGAAATATCCATTATTACTGGGGTAGAGCTGGCCAGAAATTTTCCAGCAGAATTGTTTTTTGTCAATAATTACTCAGTCAACAGTACATTTTCCTGGAGTGTGTTTATTTTTGTCAAAATTGTCAATGAAATATTATCTAAACATACTCTTTTAGAAGCCAAGGTGCCTTGATGCATCTTTGTCTTTTCACCTCCTCCATTAAATCAACAATATTAGGAATTCTTTTTCAAGGTTTGGTTATACATGAAACATTGACTTTTTTTTCATTCCAGCTCAGACCAAAAGGGAGGTTTGAATCCTGCAGCTGCAGAGCAAATGCCGGCACACGGCTCATCCCACCCAGCTTCTCTTCCAGGGCAATGCAGAGCTGGGCACCAAGGGATGCAGTGCTGATACAGAGAAACTATAATAGCCCTCTGATGCGTGCAGTAGTGTCGTAAGCCCCTGCTCATCAGTGCTTTTTCTACCAAGAAGCAGGGCAAGAGTTTCTCAACTACAGTGCTCCATCAGATAGCCTGTCTCCTGCAGGCAATAGGCTGGAGGCATTTTGAATGCGATTTACATAAAATGTATCCTTTCCTCTTCCTCCTTGTTATGGATTGCAGCCTCAGAGATTGCTGGCAGTGTACTGGTTTCAGAGTATATTTTATACCTCCAGCAGACATGCTGGGAAATATATGGAGGCAGCAAATCCGTACTGGATATTTTTGGTGTGTGTATGTAATAAGAATGAGCAATGACCTGCTCTTTGTTGCAGGAAAACTGATGGGCCTGTGTGTGGTGCAAAGGCTTCAGAAGTCAATAATCTTTGCATATTTGGGTTGCACTTGGAATGACTAAGTGGTGAGAAAATAATTGTCAATAGTTCTGAAAGGGAGTTTGAAAAAGAAAAAAAAGGGCAAGCTCTGGAAAGGGACTCATGGCATTGGCACTTCCAAGGGTGGGCAAGGGTAGTAGTCCTGGGCATTAAGAGCAGTTTGTGCGTGGAGTGTGGCTCTGAGGTTGACTGCCACCTGGTACAGCAGGATCAGGAGGTATCAGGATTCAAACTCTGGTTGTGTTTCACATGCATGGGATGTTTCACGCTCTGGTGGGCAAGACTGGCTCGGTATTTCCAGAGGACCCAAACTCAGTCTCTGAAATCCTCATAGCTCTGGAACCAATCTGATTCAGAAACTTAGACACATCTATAAAGGGTGTTGGGGCATGTTGGAGGAGTGCTAAGAGCTCTGGAGGCTTCATTGAGGCTTTGCAATGCACCAGGCACCTACAGAGCCCTTCCTGGTGGTCCTCAGAGAAGATCTTTCATGCTGTTGATTTGTCTTCTTTTTTGCTCTCTTTATTTCAGAGTTCGCACCTTCCCAAAAGAGTCCCAGCTGGGCCACGACACAGTCCGAGCCCTGATGTACTACGCCCTGAAGGTCTGGAGTGACATTACCCCACTGAATTTCCATGAAGTAGCAGGTAACAACGCCGACATCCAGATAGACTTCTCCAAGGCAGATCACAATGACGGCTATCCCTTTGATGGGCCTGGTGGGACAGTGGCACATGCTTTCTTCCCTGGAGACCATCACACGGCAGGAGACACTCATTTTGATGATGACGAGTATTGGACCTTCCGATCGTCAGGTAGGTCAGGGTGGGAGAGCTGCGGCCAAACACACGGGCTTCCAAGTTCCCTCTTCTGCTCTGGTGGTTAGAGTGGTTTAGATTCTGCTACGCCTTTACCCTGGGCTTGGGGTTCCCAACACCTTCTTCTGGTTCCTCCCTCAGCCTTGCTAGCCAAATGACAGCAGCCAGTGTTGAAGACCTTCTATGTTCCTGGAAGCCTCAATGGCACCTCTGTGGTTCTCCCCATTGTATCAGCAGCTGCAGAGCTTCCCATCGCCCACCCCAAGTCCCCATCTCTTCTGGGACCTGGAAGGTCACAGGTTGGGTGTGCGGCTGTTGGAGCTCTTGGATGGGGACTGCATTCTCTGACTTTGGTGTCTTTTGAGTAGTTTCGCTGCCACGTGTCCCTGTTTCCTATTTTTAAAGCATATTTATAAGCTGACCTGCCTGGAAAGGGCTCTGTGGTCTGCAGGGAAAAAGCCCCCTGTAAATGTTAGGTTTTTCCTGCCATCTCATATCCGTTACCTGACATCAGGATGGCTACAAGTTACAGTTTTATTCTATTTTTTTTCTTTTATTTCATCTCGTCAGGCTACAGCAGAGTTTTAATATAAAGAGGGACTTTCAGAAGCATATTCTATTTTTTTTCTTTTATTTCATCTCATCTGGCTAGAGCAGAGTTTTAATATAAAGACGGACTTTCAGAAGCGAGCATTCCTCAGCTGCGTGAGCTATCTGTGGGGATCAGGTCCCCAACCTTCATGTCGGGCACTTTTTGACAGTGTCCTTTGCAGCCACCAGCTGGTAATTTACTTGTCATGCCACCTCCTCCATCAGCCTCCCAGTGGGCTCCTGCTGCCTCAGCTTAATGATTTTGTTTAGACCTAATTGTCTTATCTGAAACCAGCTAATACCTTCTTTCTCCCCACTCCTCTCCTCCCTGCCCACCGGTTGACCTCCCTCCATCCCCGCTGAGTGTTCCCGGGCCGG
>NW_009618178.1:21051-36738 GCF_000690535.1 Cariama cristata | reverse complement strand
AGACATGCTGGAGGAGGTCTGAGGTTAAGGCTGAAGGTCTGGACAGGCTGATTCTTCAGGATTCGACCTGATCCTTGGTTCATGCTGCTATGCAGCCCCAACCGATGTCTCTTATGGGGAAGAAAAAAAAGCAGCAGCTCTGCTCTGCAGACATACAGGCAGAGACAAACGCTGAGGTCTGGTAGCTTGCCATAGCAGATGTGTTATCAGATGAAGTAAGGAGTGGTGCCCCTTTTGTAGCTGGTGGTTGAGAACACTCGTTGTGAAACAGGCTCGTGTGGAGGAGCAAGCTCAGGGCTGACGGCCCCGTGGGGAGGATCCCTCAAAGCCCTGCCAAGGGATGAGGGGATGAGCCTGACGGCGAGAAAGCTGCCCTCTATTTTGAAGGTCTTGGAGCTATCCGAGCTTCATCTTTTATTTATTTTGTTCTCCCTAGTGATTCAAAAATAACAACTTTGTAGGTGATATAAAAATATCCCCAAGGTTGTCAGTTTGGCATTAAAATGTCAAAAAACATATGTCTTGTTCTCTTCTAGTGCTGGGGAAAACAGCGCAGGTTATAAAAATCCTGGCTGTTTACACACACTGTAAATAATAGTCATCAAGGAAAAAGCAGAACTCAGCAAAAATATCTCTCCCCCAGCACCCCAAGCCTGGCTGGGAGCTCTAAGGACTGTGCAGGATCAGACACAGCCTCTTCTGCACGACATCTCCTTTGGCCCCGGCCGTGGCTCAGGGAACGTAGGGCTCCCCTGAGCTCCACAGCAGACCTTTCTGACCTCACTGCTTTTTTATTACAATACTTGCAATAATGATCTCTTTAAGAACCATGCTGAAAGCCATTGCCACCCTCCTGTATTGCTCTGCAGGGCACTGCTGTGCAGCGAGGGGCAGCAATTGCACGAGTGCTTGGCCCGGGTGGTCTAGGACCGGGTGGTGGGAATGCACCGAGCAGGGGCAGTCCCATATGGCTCCTGGGAGCAGTTCCTCCTTTGTTTTGGCAGTGGTGGTGTAGGTTTGGAAGGGGATGTTAACCCCTGTTGAGGTCTGACCTGAGTGTCTGAGGCTCTAGAGAGTATGGGATGGGTCTGTGTGCAGGTGCATTGTGAGGCACGAGGGATTGGGTTGCAAATAAGGAAATTTGGGGAAAAAGAATAGAGTAGAGGCAGCCCAGACTGAGGAAAAAGGTCATCAAAGGCAGTATCAATGTTCAATAATTCTCCCTGATGCCCAGCGTGGTGTGGGATCAAAGTGTTTGCCTAAGGGAGCAGACCCCGGAGCTGCAGCCCCACCAGCAGAAGGTGTGGAAGGGGAGAAGACAGACCAGTCCTCTGGAAACCAGTGGTCACCTGCCCCTTCTGCCATCTCCTGTCAGGACAGCAGTTCGATGAGCAGGGTTGGTGCCGGATGAGCAGATGAACAGCTCTGCATTTGTATGTGTCCAGGAAGGCGCTGGCGGTGGATTTGGCCAGGGCAGCAGCATGTGATACCAGCATTGTGCAGGCAGGAAAGTCCAGGAAAGCACCATGGGCAGGCAGGTACTGCCGGGTGCTCACCAGTTCCTTGGCACATGGCTTTGCTCATTATCACAGGCTTTGACGAGCTTCTGGCTAGCAGCTGCAGAAATTTGGTATTCTGGGCATCACAAAGACTGTGACTGTGTCAGCTGCTGCAGGCGTGAGATACGGGAGACAACAGCTCTGGCCCAGCTCCTGCAGCACTGGTTAGCGTGGATGATGGATGGTTCTGCCGAGGTCGCTGTCTCAGCCGTTTGTTCAGCTCTTTCTCAGGTGCCACTGGTGATCTGGGCATAAGAGGGGTGATGCCCAGGCTTGTGTGGGGCTGAGGACTCACATCGTGGGGTGATGTCTGCCTTGCTTTCCATTTTCATATGATACTTCAGTCTCCTTTTTCCAACTGGAGAAAAATGTCTTTTCAAACTTGACCTATTCCAAAGCTTTTCTTTCCAGTTTATCCAACATATACCTATACTTTCTCTTACAGCCCTTACAGCCCATCCAAAGCCCCAAAATACAATCAGCACATAGTGACTTTTATTTCAATTCTGTCTTTATTTCCAGACGCTCATGGGATGGACCTATTTGCTGTAGCTGTCCATGAGTTTGGCCATGCCATTGGCTTGACCCACATCTCTGCCATAGAGTCTATCATGAGACCTTACTACCAAGGTCCAGTGGGAGATCCTCTGAAGTATGACCTACCTTACGAGGACAAAGTCCGAATCTGGCAACTCTATGGTAAGTTTGTGTCCCTCACCTGGCTACAGCCCATTTTTGCCATGGGTCACGCTGGAATAGCTGTTTTCTGGGGTGAGTGGAGCTGGTGGGGAGGATGGTGTACCCCTTTACTGCTTCTTTGTCTTTATGCATAGGAGTCAGGGAATCTGTGTCCCCCACAGCTAAGCCTGAAGTAAGCAAAACCGATGACCATCCTATCCTGCCAGAGCTGCCAGAGAACCGCTCCACTGTCCCGTAAGTCAAGTTTGCTTCTTTTCAACTGTTGCTGATGTTCCTGCAAAGGACATCTAGTAGTGACGCTCCACTCAAGCATCAGTATCTTGCCTGCTCACTCTGGCTTTGATATTTCCCTCTGAACCTCTTGTCTTCTGGAAAACACACACACACAAAGTGCCCCTTCTTCCTTACGTCTCCTGATCATCTCCTGTATACACTGTTGCTTTTTTTTTAGGCATATGTGTAAAGACTGGGCAGCCAGCCCATAACTGAAGTGGTTAAGAGCAGGAACAAGTGACAGGTGCTATCTATCCCTTAGCTAATTTTTATCATTCAAGGCACATCCAGAAATTCTGTATCATCTTGGAATGCTTTGCATTTCCCTAAGACTTGAAATTTTACTCATGTTAATGGAAATTTGTCCCCATCACCCTTAGGTGAACTCATCCTTGCTGAAATTTTAATCAAACTTCCTCTGCAGTATTCTGATTTGTGCAAGCATAACCTACCTAAATCTTTGCGTGGTGAGCAACTCCCTAATGTACCTGTGGGGGTGAATATTGGAACAAGTGGACCGGTAGCCTGACTCCAACACAGGTTTGAATTGGCAAAGGGCTGCTTACACTGAGTGTCATCAAGCAACCAGCGTGCCCTCATTAAGGGAAGTTCTGGATCTAGCTCATTAATAAACGTTGGAGTTACCAAACTGTTTTACTACCAGGGCAGCAGGACAGTTAAAAGAGGAAGGGACACTGAACAAAAAGGCAGGAGTTCATAGTCACACACATTTTTGCCAGACACTAGGAGCACCCCAGGTGAGAGCAGCAGAGATGGAGCAGGTCACCTTCACCTCCTGGTCTGCCTCCACCCAGGGTGTGACTTTGAAAAAGTCATTTCATCTCTCTGTGCCTCAGTGCCCCATCTGCAAAGAGGGGATAACAGCATTGAAGGATGAACAACCGGATTAGCCCTGTAGTAATTGGACCAAGAAGAATCTAATCTTGAAAAAAATATCCCTGTGCTGCAGTTACTTTTCCCACCTCAGCACTTTCTTCACCCCACTTTACCCTGCTTGGTGTGATGCCCACAGCACAGAGGTGCTGAGCACCTGCTCTTGGTGGAGGTGTCCCAGCTGCCAGGGGTTGCAGAAAGGCTGTGAGGGTCCCAAGGGACCCTTTTCCTTGAACGTGCTGAATGCCATTGGTTATCTGTCTTTCTGTGTAACTTCTAATGGAGCTTGTCCACAAGGCTCCGTATGGCCAGGTTTTGACCTAGAAACATGAGAGCATTTCTCCCTGCTGCTGTAGGACACCACCGTCTCACACCAGCAGCAGGAGGAGCAGGAAGCTTGTTCATGCCAACCCTTTCTTCCTGCCCCATGTGTGACTGGGAGGGTGGATGGGGTTCACCTCCACTTCTGTCATTTTGTGTCCGAAGAGGGCTGTGAAGCTGGTGCTGGCAGCCCAGCACAACTCTTCTATCAGCAAATTAGATTTATGCTTTCCTGTCACCCACAGCAGCTTTTCCGTGCATGTTCCCAGCATCCTCTCCTTGTCCTCCATCAATCATCATTTTTCACGTGGGCTTTGTAGCTCTTTTCGTCCTTCATACTCTGTGTCTTCCCCGCCCACCTTGTTAAAAGCAGCTCAGTATCTCAGATGCGACTTGCCAGGTGGCTTTCACGAGGTATCACATGGCATTATTGCTCCTCCATGTCCCCCTGTTTAGTCTCGGCTGCTTTCTGCTTTGCAGCTCGGTCACCTCTCACTGGCATTTTGGAGCTCAGCCTTGGAGCAGCAGCATCCCCAACCGCTGGAGCGAGATGCTGCTTGGCTCTTATCCACCATGTGTCCTGCTGCCCAGGGGCAGCCAGGGAGCAGGAAGCCAGCTCAGACCTCATCAGTCATGCTAGCTGGTAGATGTAGAGCGTGTCCCCACTTGACTCCCAGCGATGGTCTCTGGTGGCCCAGGGAGTGTCTGTCACAAAGCTGTCTTCAGGCTGAGGGTTGCCCAAGCTCACCTTGGAAATCCCCGTGCACATGGCTGGGTTTGAGCATGATGAACAACAGACGGGTGCAGCCTGTGATCTTCTGCTGGGGGCTCTGGGGGCAGGGGAGATGGGGTCCATGGGATGGGGGACACTGGGGAGGACACGGCCCCTCGCTGCCCACCTGGGCTGCGCTCACCTGGGCATCTCTTTGCAGGCTGAGGCGGGACGTGCCCAACAGATGCAACACTCACTTTGACGCGGTGGCCCAGATCAGGGGAGAGGCTTTCTTCTTCAAAGGTAAGTACCCGCTGCCGGCAGTCTTTGCCTGCATCACCATGCGGTGACACTGGTGTGACAGTGCAGTGCTGCAGCAGCAGTGTCGGACAGGCTGGGGGGGGGCATACGGACAAAGTGGGGTGGGCAATAAGGATAAGCTGGGTCGGGGTTTGCAGGCTGTGGGTACCACAGACCCAGGGAGGTGTTTCGCGTGCCGCTGACTCCTTTTGATTCAATTCAAAGGGCTTAAACCTTTAATCAGGCCACTGACGCTGAGGATGGATGATAAGGAAATACTAATGTCAATGCAAATCCCACCTCTGGTGCAGAAGGAAACCGCCTGGCTCGTGCCCGGTCTGTTGCAGCACGGTGGAGGAGGTGCCCACCTGGCCGATGGCCGGGGCCACGCAGTAGCGTTGCTGGGGGACGGGCAGAGATCGCAGCTAGACAGGGACTGCGAAGGAGGAGGAAGAGAAGGGATGTGGTAGAGGTATCCAAAAGACTGAAGAGTAAATTGAGCGTTTCTTTTATCCAAAAAGGAGGAAGCCAGTGAAACGGAAACACAATTTATTTTAAAATTATAAAAACGGATGCTCTTTAACCCAGAGCATAATTAACCTGTCAGACCAGTGGCCAAGAGCAGTTCAGCGGCACAAGCAGGTTGGGGTTCTGGTGGGTGGTTAGGAAGAAGAGGCCATTGGAGGCAAACTCACCTGCCCAAGTCACCTCAGTGTGCAGATGGTGCGGTGCCCACGAGGGATGTGTGTCCTAACACCAGGGCAGGTGTGTGTCCATGTGCCATGTCCCGGGGTTTAACGCTTCCCTCTGAAATGGCCGGGCTGGTGACAATCCAGCATGACAGTTTGTACCATGCCACACTCTGACCCATCGCACCGCACTGCCCAAGTGAAGAACTAAAATCTGATATTCGCGCTATCAAAGTTGAAATCTGGGCTGAGCTGAGGATGAGCAGAGCAAGACCAGCTCTCTGCTGCTTTTTTCCTGGATGTCTCCAACTTTCCTTTCCTCCCACGCTTCACCTTCCCTAATGCTGCTTGCTGTACTTCGCTCAGACAGCGTGGGCATGATTGCAGAGCCATCTGGTTCTATGTCAGCAAACACTTGCTGGCAGTGTGTCCTCGGGGTGCCTGGCTGTAGACGAGGATCCCACTGGTGCCTTCTCAGCTGTACAGAGCCTGTGTAGGCTGGACTCTGTGGGCTTTCTTGCCCATCTTTCCAAGATGGAAAAATGCCCACTGGGCACTTCTTTCCATCCCTGGCCACCATTTGGCCACCTCAAAGCCATCCAGCAGGGAAGCAGAAGCGTCTCCCCCGGGCATCAGGAACAGTGTCCGGACATGTATAAACCATCTGGGTATCACAGTGTGAGTCTTGGGTCCCAGGCAAGAATGGCAAAAGGGCTCCAGAGAATTCGATGTTGTCTGTGCCCTCGAGGGAGCACAATACGGAGGCTGTTCCCCTGTGGTATTTGTTCAGATGCCAGCTCCAAAAAGCCACAGTGAAGAAGGGAAAATAAGAGACAAGAACTGGTGTCTAGGATAAATGGCTGCCTGTCTTTCAGAGGGGGGAAAAACAAAAAGATGAAAAGTAAAGAGAAATCCATCTCAGTGTCTATTTTTGGATATATTTATTGTGGGCCAAAACGCAAATGTGAAGAGCACAGTGTCAGTGGGTGCCAGCTGCACGGCTGCCTCTGGAGCCCGGCACCTCCCTTGGAGCCCCATGGCTGCCACCAAACCATCCTGGACACCAAGGAGCGGGCATGTCACCTCTAGGGCAGGATTTTAATGACCTCCAGCAATGAGCTCCCTGCATCGATGGACATCTTGTTCTGAGCTGGTCTGGCTGGTTCCCTAGCCAGAGAGCAGCTTCTCCCACCGCAAAGGCACTGGGACCAGATCTCCCCAGGGCTCCTAGGCTTGTCTTATTGAAGGCAACAGTGGTTTCTCCGCGCTTTGGAAATGCCGCTTGCTTTGATTTAGTTGCCTCACTTACAGACTCCTGAAGTTTTAAAACAACTCTGGCCTGTGTGTGTGTCTGCACAGTGCATGCAGCAGTCTTGCCAGAGGCAGCCAAAGTATGGAGAGCATGGTATGCAGCTGGGATTAAAATCACCTGGTATTAAAGAAAGCAATTGCCTCAACCCATCATCCATATAAAACGAGACGCTCGGGACAGCAGGACTTCACACTTGGCTTTCATCCTGCTCAGTTTGCCAGCACAAAGGGTGCTTTTAAATGAAGCTTTTTAAACAAGCATCGGTTGGGATTTTTTTTTTTTTTAATTATTATATTTCTGCATGCTAATGGCAACAGTTCCCCCACGGATCTGGCTTTGGCTGATGATTGTCCAAGCAACCGCAGCACTTTGGCAAGCGGGCTTGGTCGTGACAAAACATGAGCACGGGTAGACTGGGGCCATTGCGTTAAAAAATTTCTTGTTACTTAATTGCTGGTTTTTTGCTTTTTCCTGATAGCTTATCAAAAAAACAACCAAACTAACCAATAACCCAGGCTATGCCTGACTTTGAGGGTACATTTAAAGCTTGCTTGCTGCAGTTGCACACCCACTGAGCCCATTGCTGGCAAAGGGTTGAAATGTCAAAAGCACCAAAGCTTCCCTCCTTGTCTCAAATGAGCCTAGGGCACTCTGAAGTTCAGATACTTATCTGCTAAAGAAGGATTTATGTCAAGCTGTATTTCTTGTTAAAAAAGGGAAAATCTGGCTTTGTCTAGTGCCTTGCTAATTAGAGATGCAGAGATCATCTTTATTTAATTACATGTGTTTCCATCAATGTATAACGGCCACCAAATTTGAATCCCTTTTTTTTTAATGTTCTTAAAAAGAATCTGTAATTATGGCAATTCCTACCACATTTGAATATATTATTCATTTGTGTGTTTCAGTCAGAGCAAATGTGCAAACTGGAGCAGAAGAACAAGAGTATGATATAAATCCTTATAATTAGAATAAAACTCCCTCTCTGCAGATGTTTAAGTGTTAGAGTTTTGCCTCCTGCATTATTAGGCTAAGATCCAATTTCCATAAAATTTTAAAAGATGGTGTCACAATCTGCCAGCTCTGGAGAAGGGGCTGAGTGTTGTGAATACAAATCTGAAGACACACCTTTGGTTTCTGTTCCTTATCCCCCCGTGGGAATTCATGCAAGAGCAGATGTAAACAACATGCAATAATTTCTAACAGGCAATAACAAATATGAGACAAAGTTGAGAGCTGGCTCTTAGACATCTTGCTGCAGCTTGGATCTCACTGTGTGGAGCTCTTGGGGGGGCAAAGGCAGCACAAAGCACACTGCAAAAACTCAGGCTGAGAATCCCTGAGACAGTGCAGAGGGTCGGGTTTTGAGTTACCCCTAAAATCATTAAGAATCCTTGGGAAATCCCACGTAAGGCGGCTTTTTTTAGCAGGAGAAAGTTTGGCATCCTTCCCACAGAGGACAAACCTTTTTCCTTCTCCATTACCCAAAATATTCCAGAAATACTGCAAGCCACACTCTTTTCTAGCTGGGGCAGCGTGGCTGCAGGTGCTGGCGGTGTGTTTGCTTACACCTCCGGTACAGTCAGCCCCTGGGAGCGCCGCAGGACCGAGGTCCCCTGCTTATTCTACACCTCTAGATGGTACCAAACTCCTTGATTGTGCCTCCTTCCCCACCTCAACCCCTTCCTGTTTTATTAATATCGTTTCTTCCTCCTCTGTTTTTTTTATTCCCTTTCTTCATTTAAAAAAAAAAACCCCTCTGATATTTCTGTGTTTCATCATAACATCATACACTTTTCTAAATATGAAAGCAGCTGGGCACCCTGTGTGTAGAAAGCTGCGGGTGCTCTGGAAGAGGAGAAATAGGGATGTTTCTTCGGAGGCTCTTGCTAAAGGCTGCTGGTGCCTGGTGTAGCTTCAGCCACTGCCTGGTCCCGCCAGCTCCCAGGAGGTCCCATGCAGAGCAAGGATGGAGGAGATGAAAGGCTTCTCTCATCTGCCCCGGCTCAGTGGTGCAGCTTCATACCGCGGCCAGGAGTATAACAGCTCCAGTGCAATAGCCGAAGGATTATTTTGATCCCAAAAAGGGGATTTCTTCTAATGGCTGACAGAAATAGAAAGTGCTAGCAGCTGCTGCTGGAAAGCAGGATGCCTCTAATTCATAGCTCCCATCTCACGCTTGCTGCTGCTGCTGTGTGCCCGGCACTCATCTCCCCTGGCAAAGGTGGGTTGCAGTGTGGTTCAGTAATGTCCAGTCTGTTCCTCCAGGCAAGTACTTCTGGAGACTGACTCGCAATAAGCACTTGGTCTCCCTCCAGCCGGCTCAGATCCACCGTTTCTGGCGAGGCTTGCCGCTCAACCTGGACAGCCTGGACGCGGTCTACGAGAGAACCAGCGACCACAAGATTGTCTTCTTTAAAGGTGAGAGTGAATGTGGTGCTGGAATTAGCACGTGTGTGTCCCTGGTGTAGAGCCCAGTGCCAAGGTACCTTGGCAGCGGTTTGACCTCTCCTGTGGGCAAGAGACACCAGCATCAGCTGTTGAGCATCTCCCAGGGCAGGTCCAAGACATGTTGTCCATGAGTAAGGCCGGGAGAAACCAGGTCATAGGGAGGGCAGGCAAAAAGTAGCAGTCATGTTCCCCAGAAAACGAGGAAAATGTAATTGAAGAAAAAGTTCAGCCAAACCTAACTGAAATCTTACCTTTTCAAGAATTAAATAAAAGCAGGAACGATGCACGCACTTTACAGGTTTTGTGTTCCTTCTTTGGCCTTTTCTCTTTTTAGTGTTTGTTGCTGAGAAGAGAGGCAGCAGCAGAGGGGACAAAAATGAAACCTGAAGAGCTTGGTTTTGCTAATTATATTTGTTACTTTTTTTTTTCCCTTAAAATAAGTGGTATAATCCTCTTTTTATTTAAAACAACTTGGAAGTTTCTTTCAGAAGAGCTGGAGGAAAGAGATTAACTCTTGGTTCCTATACAAATGTCCAAGTCCCCCGCAAACCATCTGCCCGTGTTGGTCAGATGTTACCTGGGCGCTGAATGTCACCGAAGCCCCCAGCAGGCAGCGGCTCTTGTTTTGGAAAGGTTGTGCACCTGAAGAGCTAAATACATCCCAGCCCTCCGTGCTCCCCTGCTGGAAATTGCTTTTTGTCTCCCAACTATTCTGCACTGATTGTGGTGCAATTACCAGTTTCAGAAATGCTGAACCAAGCATTTCTGAAAGAAATAATTTGGTTTTGATTCCTCCAGCAAGGCTAGAGGAATGGCTTACGTCCCGTGCAAGCCTCTACACTCGCAGAAGTGTTTCCAAGCGCAGCCAAAGCCCTTCCAGCCTGCCCCTGCACTGAGTACCGCAGAGCCACGCCAAGCCCTGCATCTCCCCAAGGATCAGCACGCAAAAGGCTCTGCTGTGTGTTTCCAGCTGCTTTGGGCAGCCCACCTTGCTCTGCCTTTCCACTAATCCGGAGGGAATGGGGCCAGCTGGAGCATGGCAGCCCTTACACCGGGCACCAGACCTTCCCAGTCAGGTCTGCAGACCGCAGCAGCACTCGCTCGCTTCCTTCCCTTCTTCCCTTCTCTCCGTGTTGGGGACAGACAGACCTCCGGCACCTCCAGTCCATGGGCGGCTCCTGGCCGCTTGTGAGGCCAGAATTACAGCTGGGGTCTTGCCCCTGCAAGGCACAGTGCCCTGTGGTCATGCATGATGTGTGTGTTAGTCCTGCCGAGCTCCTAAGATTAAACTCAAGTTTTTCTTTCCAGCTATAAAATACTGTCTCATTCTCTCTCTCCAGCACCACTCCATTGATCCCTGGACAGAAACCAAAGCACACAAATTAACTCCGGCCTCTAAGGTCCTGCTGCTGATACATGGGCATGTATTTAAGTGCCTCTTCAGATTTTCTAGAAAACCGAGGGAGGAAAAATCCTAATCTTTAAATAGGTTATGTGATACCTAAAAGGACACTGCAGGTTCCCAAAGAGACATTGTACAAATAGAAAGACCATCCTGGTGGTTAGAGGATTATGTAGGAATTGAGAGATCTGGGTTCATTTTCTTGTTCTGCCACAGACCAGGGCCCAGTCACATCGTGCTTCATTTTTATCAGGGAAAAAAACCCACATTGACAGTTCTCTCCCACCCAGGGTGGGGCCGGGGGGGATGGCTGTGTAGGACATTTGAAGAACAGTTTGCTGCTCAGATGGGGTTTGTCCAGCCCCTGTGCGTTCTCCTTACATCCCTTAAAATCCACAGGTCCTTCAACCCGGCTGGCTCTAAAAAGTGTGGTGATTTCTCGCCCAAAGTGGGACTACACTTTGCTTCTCAGGAGTTGAACAGCAGGCAGAAAGTGCCCAATTTGCCCACAAAAGCTGCGTGTAACTTTGTTTCTTGCACTTGGATATCAGGCAGAAATAAAAGGGACAGAAAACCAAATACATAAAAGCAACATGCGTACTAATGCTGTCGGCGTGTTTGTGTCCCGGGACCATCATGCCTGCAGCCATTCAGGAGCAAAGGGGGGCTATGCTCCATGGAGAGCCTGACACAAGAAAAGCAACTATTCAAAGATCGAGGTTCCCCACCAGGCTGCTGCCTTCCCATCCCCATCTTTAAATGCCAAGAGCTCAGTCCTGAGGATTGTCACGGCAACAGATAATGAAACATCAGCTCACCTCGGGGGGGGGAATGCTGGTTTCAGCAGTGAAACAAATGTGATTTTGCTCTGTGCTTCTGTCCTTTCCGCAGGAGACAGATACTGGGTCTTCAAAGACAATAACGTGGAGGAAGGATACCCACGGCCGATCTCGGACTTTGGTCTGCCACTGGGAGGAATCGATGCCGCTTTCTCCTGGGCCCACAATGACAAGACTTATTTCTTTAAGGACAATCTCTACTGGCGCTATGATGACCACGAGCGGAGGATGGATCCCGGCTACCCTTCAGACACCATCCTGTGGAAGGGAATACCAAGCCCTTTAGATGATGCCATGAGGTGGTCAGATGGTGAGTCTGTATGCCAGTTCAAAAAAACAAAAAAAAACCCCAGTGCTTCATTTGCACTTGAGCTATAGCCCCTTCTACCATGCCTGCTGACGTCAACTGCTTGGCCCCAGATGGGACAACAGTTCCTGGTGTCTGAAAGCTGAAGAGGGAGGTAGGCTTCCAGCCAGAGCTCCCTGCACTCCTCGCTAAAAGACTTTGTGATTTCAAGCAGGCAACAAAAATATCCTGGGGGCCTAATAATTTGATTTTATTAAAGGAACACAGTTGATGTTGTTTTGCAGTGATTTTTATCCTAACATGTGCTGATTTGCTCCTCACTGAATTTGTTGTCATTGGATTTTTAGCTAGGTATATGAGGATGTGGACAGAAAATATTTTTAAAGGAGATGTTTTCCCCAGAGGTATGACTTATTTTCCAGGGATAAGATTTCTCAGTAGTTTTTTCCCTCTGAAAAGACCGGAAAAATTTTGTCACAGGAGATTTTTAAAACCAGCCATTCGCTCACAACAAAGTGGCCCTTCCAGGTTTTATTTACCGGTGACAACAGTGTAATAACAACCATTAAACCAGGCAGAGGGGAGGGACATTTCCAGAGGTTTTTCAAGCTGAATTTCCAAAGCTGTTGAGAGCAACCAGCCACTCACGTGGGTAGGAGTCCTCCATGGGACCTGCTTAGAGAATTCACAATCTCCTAGTTCAGTGTGGAAAAAACACACCTGCAAGCAGAAGGTTGCCAGGGCCCTGCCAGGCTCAGGGTATTTATCTGAGCCCAGGGATAGCAGCACACAGCCCCAGTTATTAACAAGTAGGTGAGGTCTTCTTCAGCCTTACCATGCCCTGTTACAGACTGTCCACTGAGAGATGTGTGTGGTGTGTCCAGCTGTGGATTTACTAGAGCTTTTATTCTGCACACCCTCAGTACCAGGGGGATGTATCTGCTCTAGGACCTGCCATAGAAGAGGTGACATCTCACCACCTGCCCTCCCACCTGTCTGGTGGCTCCTGGCTGGTGTGAAAGATCCTGACAGGGTGTAGCATCATCTTTTTGAGCATCCCACCAGCAGCCACTGTGTTCCTGCAGTGAGAAAGGGTATTGGCAACAAGCAGTGGTATCACACATTCCTTCGCTCCCTGGGGCTCAGCTGGGGTGGGAGTGCTCCTCTGCTGCTCCAAATGCTCCTTGGCCCTCTCCACTGGGAGAGCACCCATTGCCGCTCATCTTGCCTTTGGGTTTTGGTCTCTTTGCAGGTGCGAGCTACTTCTTCAGGGGCAAGGAGTACTGGAAAGTGCTGGACAGTGACCTGGAGGCGCAGCCTGGTTATCCACAGTCTGTAGCTCAAGACTGGCTGGTGTGCAGCGACATGCAGTCCGACTCCCCAGAAGCAGCCGGGAGCAGCAGGACTGGGGCACGCTCTAAACCAGGGCAGCATGATGAGAGCCGCTCAGAAAACGGCTACGAGGTCTGCTCCTGCACCTCAGCCTCCCCGTCCCTCCGGGCTTGCCCTGTGCTCAGACTGTCAGCCAGCCTCATGCTGATGAGCGTGTGGACTGCAATGCTGATGTGTGCAGCCCTATGACATCTCATCCCACAGACGGGACAACGCCATGGTGCTCCAGGGAGGGGAGGTGGATATGATCCCATGATGCTGTTGCAAGCAGAAAAACATTCCTAGGAACATGCCAATGAAGGGTTTGAATTCTCCATGAGAAATGAACTTTGGGTTTTGTTTTTTTCTTTTTAATTTTAGTTTAAAGGTCTAATAACAGATTTTGAGTTCTGCACCTTCTTATTCCCCTGTCCGGTTAAAGACGAGAGCAGCCTAATGTTGAATTTAGAAATGTTCTATAGAGATGTGTTGCTTTGGATGTTTACACATGGCAAATGAGGGAGGGGAGAGCTACCGTGACTGAATGGGAACAAGAGATGCTGCTGAGACAGATGGCAACATCCCGGAGGAAAGGCAGCAAAGTCTATAGGTGAGAGGCGGTAGTTATATGCTGACACAATGTACGCATCCTATTGGATGTACTAGGTAGAAAGAAACTTTGACTCCACTAAGATTAACTGCAAGGTGATCATTTTACTGTCAAACCTGCTGTGGTCACTGATGTCTCGGTAACCTGTATCAGTTTCTACGGGTCAGAAACACCTTTGCCTTTCAGAAGGCAGTGCAGCTTATCTTTGTATCCGAGTCATTTGAATTTAACATTTTCTCTAATAAACCTTGGCTGCCTACACAGAGATCTCCCAGTGCTCTGCCAGACCAAGCCTGCCACCTGCACTAAGGTCCTGACTCCTGAGGCTCAGGAGCAGCCTCACCTCTATGCAAGGAGCAACCTTGCCGAGTGCAGCCAAATGAGATGCCACTGCACCCACCACCTCAGCCTAATCCATGCATGTGAATTCCTGCTCTTGGAGCTCCTGTTCCAGGTTGTTTTACATTTTGGGAGGGATCAAGGTGTGTCACATTCATTTGGGACTCTCTCATACCTGGCTGTGCTGCAGAGGATGGGCTGGAGGGGGGAGGGATGCTGCACACTCAGCCTTAAACTGCTCTTGATGCCTCTGCCAGAAGTTTGGAGCAACAGAAGCAAGGTCAAGCACTGCATTAGGATGTTCCTGCTTTTTTTTTTTCCTCACTGTTAATCCATTTCCTGCAGTATAATTTGGGTATCTGAGAGTCCTTGAAAGCTAGGAACTGCGACAGAGATGTCAAGAAGGCCAGAGTCCCTCCAGTCTGGTATTGTCAAGGGATGTTAAAGGAGAGAAATGGGCAGCAGCCACTAGGACACACTGTTCTTTGCTTTGCTTCTGTAATGCTCCTGCAGAAATGCCTCTTGCTGCCGCTGCCAGGGCCAGCTCCTGGGGAGGACCCGGCGGCGGGGCAGGAAGCCGCAGGCAGTGTCATTGTGGGACCCAAGGCTGCTCCGCTGGCCCTGGCACCAGCCAAGGCTTTTGCCATGGGGCCAGTCGTAATGCAAAGCCTTCCGTGGTGCAGTGGGAAAGGCGGGAGAAGTGCACACTTGCCTCCTGATAGAAACAAAGGGGTCACCTTGAGTTTCCCTCTCTGCTGTTCGCATTTTTAAATAGTCCCAATCATTCACAGAATGCAGCTATTTTCAGGACAATGTACTACAGTGTGATTTTATGGGGCATGGTTCAATGGAAACTTCCTGTTAAACCATTAAATATCCTTTAAAAAAAAATACAAACCAAGAAACCTCACATGTAGCAGCTCCCTCTGCTGAGTAAAGCTGCCTCTGATGTTCTCATGGCATCAACCTTGCTCTGCTCAAAGCAGCTCCCCATCCCACTTCTGCCTGCTGGGCCCAGCAGCAGCTGCAGGGGCAGGGCGTTGTGGGTTGCCGTCGTGGGAGATAGGATTTTTCTTCGATTCACATCACTTCCTCTCCCTTCTCGAGTCAAGAAGATGTGGCTTTTAGTACTTGCTGGGGTGACGCTGCATGAATGTCAGCATGTTATAGATTCCTCTTGCAGATGAGACCAGGTAGGAGCTTAGCATCTCAGGAAAGACACCCTCTCTCTTTTTTTTTTTTTTTTATGTCTTCCTTCAAGAACTATCCAGAAGCTGCACCTGAAGGATCAGAGGAGGCAGGGACATGGCTAGCACTACTTCCATGGCTTGTCCAGCCCAACCAAGGAGCCGGTTGTAGTGACAAGGACCAGTGGCCCTGCAGCCATGCTGGTGTGGTCACAGTGGTGCTGGCACCCACACTAACGGGATGTCAAGTTAAAGTAAGTTTATTTAACATGAGGGACTGTGATTTATAAATAAAGCCTGTGGAAAGGCTTTCAATATGCCCTTCTCTGCTTCAAATTATACATTTTGATGATCAGAAATGGAGCAGGAATTGGGGCTCCGCTGCTGCCAGACAAACCTCGGGGAGGATGGAGAAACACTGC
>NW_009618178.1:20692-21016 GCF_000690535.1 Cariama cristata | reverse complement strand
CCCCCAGCCACTGGCAAAGCCACTCTGCAGTTGCCATCAGCTCCAGATGCGGCCGCAGGAGGCTCGACCTCCCCCGGGATGGAAAAGGGAGCCTGAGCGTTCCCCGTCGAGGTCACTGGTTCAGTGCAGGGCCGGCAGGCCCAGCTAGGCTGGGGCACCAGGAGCAGATGTCCGTGGCACAAAGACACCGTTGTAGTGAGCGTGCTGGTGCTCAGGGTGCTGCATCGTTCTCCCATGGGGACATGTCAGTTCCATGTGGGTGAAGGAGCATGGATCCATCAGTGAAAGGGTTTCATGCTTTACAGACCCAAGCAGAGAGAGCCC
>NW_009618178.1:17501-20663 GCF_000690535.1 Cariama cristata | reverse complement strand
CTCCCCGGGGGGCTGCGATTCAGAAATCCCTGGCCAGTTCCAACCACATTTGCAGATCACTTGTAGAGTAGAGGCAATAGGTGCAAATCCCAGCATGAACCTGGTACTTGGGGAACTGATTTCTTTGAGTTTTCTTCTAAAGCCAGGCTCGCCGAGTGCTTTTCTGGGTCTGAGGAAGATGGGCACTGTCTCTGAGACGGGCTGAGCGGGGGCACAGCCAACTAACGGCAAACGTGTGTGTGGGCTGTGGGAGGTACCACTGCCGGGGGCTGCAGACCCCTCTCCCGGGGGCACCCAGGAGGTCGGAGGCAACAGGCTGGGTTTGGGTGAGTAGCAGTGTGGATATCCTCGGCATGTCCACAGGAGGCTGGCAGAGACAGAGACAGCTGCTGGCTCCTGCTCCCAGGCCCGGAGAGTTCTGGCTGCAGGGGCTCAGTCAGGCTTCCTTGTGGCTTAAAAATAAGAATGTAACATAAATGCTGTCTCTGTACTCCAAAACGTTGCTGATGCTCTGCTGCCGGGCTCCCTGGCACCGTCCCTGTGCCTGGATTCCTCCGGTCCTACCCAGAGTCCCTGGGCCAGCTCTCTGCCACAACAACATCCTTAGTCTCAGCTGGAAAAGCCACCTCCACCCTCTGAAAAAATAACCTGAGCATCATATTACTATTGCATATTGCCCAGTCTGGATATTTTCTGACTATTTAAATTCTTAGAGGATTTTGTGAGGTCATTTCAGCATTGAAATACTTCTCCTATGTAATAGGACAAATGGGAATTTAAAGGAGAGGGCACTGGCCAGCTGAACTCACCAGTATTTAAAGCTGAAAACCTGAGTTTATGGCAGCTATGCTTGCTGGGGCTGGCTCCAGGGTCCCAGTCAAAGTTTTTCCTGGCTCTCACTCCCACCCGTCCCCAGGCTCAGCCAGCTCTTGAGACCTTTTCTGTTTTGCTACCATAAAGAAAAGCAGAAGGATAAAAATAAAGTAATGTGGGCAGGAGCATTTTTCAAATGACAAAGCCATGGCAATGCCTGGATTTTAGAAAAATTAATAACAAGTCATCTCAGACTAGACCTGTGATTTAACAGCTTGAGAGACACAATAAAGTTATTGAGAAGAGACTCATCTTTTCTTGCTGATTCAAGTCATAAGACAGGCATGTATGCTATAAGAGGTTCCTACCTCCCATAGCGCCTTTATAGCTGAGAAGAAGACTCTCAGCCCTTACTTAGAGGGCTTTTCTAAAATGGGACTTTCACTTTATTAAGAATGACGGTTCTCAACCCACAATTTAATCAGAAAATGCCCTTGCACAACTGTGGGCCAGGAGAGCAGGTGGTGGGGATCAGCCCCAGAGCTCAGGTGGAGTTGCTCTGGAAGATGCCCTATATCAGCAGGTGGGTATGTGCTCCCAAAACCTGCCTGCCTTGCTGCAGCTCCTGGAGATAGAGCTGTCTTTTGCTTCTCAGGCAGCAGTTTGGGAGAAGACAAAATACCAGAGCTGCCTCTAGTCCTGCCACCTTGCTCCTCTGCCAGGTGAGTGTGGTGTATGAGCTGGGGCTGAGCCTGATACTGCTGTAAGCAGCAGAAGCAAGCCCAAGGGATGTTTTGCCCAGGGAAGGGGGCTCTTCATGTCCCAGCAATTCCTGGTAAGCTCAGTGCTGTGTATTGCTTACTTGCTTTTCTCTGAAATTTCTAGGTAGAGGGAGCTGGCAGGCCTCCTGCAGCTGGAACAGGCCAGGGGAGGGATATAGGACAGCCAAAACCAGGAGTATGTAGCTGAGTAATAGGCTATAAGAAGACCAGCTTGAGCTAAGAATAGGAGAGGGTATTAAAGCTGGACGGTATGCGGAGGATTTCTGTAGGCATGTGCTAGGGCTGTAAATGGGGAAGCAGAGGGGCTGTCTCTGGATCTTCTGCAGTACAAGTGAGTACTGACCTTGTGGCACTAGCAAAATTACAGGAGCTGCTAGAGTAGTTCTGTGCCCTCCACCCAAATTTCTGGTCCCTGGCTTAAAAAAACCCAAACAAATCCCAAACCTCTGGGACTTATGATCCTGTCAGCAGTAAAACTCTAACTCAACACTAGGTTGCAAGCTCCAGTGGGCTTATTTCTCAATAGTCTGGAAGGATCTGGGGTTTTTGGGGTTTGTTTGTTTTTTTTTTTAAAAGGTCTTTGAGCTTGACTGCAAAACCAAACCAGTTAAATAAAATGAGACCCAGGCCTGGCTTTTGTTGGGAAAGCGATTAGTCTGCTCCAAGCAGCTTTCAGCAAACACAGCTTGGCAGGGGAAGAACTGCATTGACAACAGGGCCGCCTCATTGCGGTGAGGATGAGACTTCACAGGCTTCCTAAGAAACTGCATCAAGATTTATGGGTTGTGCTGCTTGGGTTGTGGCAACTTGTCTTTGGGCTTCATGTGAGGAAATGCACATCCTGGGAAGAGGCATTCCCACCCCATGTATGACAGGCTGAACCGAGTCAATGTGTTGTGCAGCTGGAAACCTTGGGAGCAAGATAGTCTTTTGCTCCAGATCAGGCATTTGGTCTGTTCTCCTCTGCCAGAACTAGAGGAGGGGTTTGGGGGGAGCAAAGGTGATGATTGTGGAAGCCTGTTTGTATGCAGGGCCTCTGCACGAAGTTTCAAAGGCTGCAAATGCCCTATTTTGCTTCCCGCCCTGTGAGTACTGCAGGACTAGCCAGGCCAGGATGGCCCCTGGCATGGTCTCCCTGTGGAGTAGGGCAGGGAGCTTGGTGGTTACAGGGCAACTTGGTGACAATATCTCCTTCCTCTACCCAGCCTGATAAATTAATGATTATTCTGGATCTGAAGATGGGTTTATCCAGGGAACAGAAAATTATGGTGCTGGGTGGTCTTCATGTGGCAATTGCCCATCATCAGTTGTCTTAAAGCACCATGGCCATCTTGCATCCTGCAGCTCCTCTGCTCTTGGGGACTCATGCTGCTACTCCATGTTTACTTGGATGACAGCTACACACTGCACGCATCGGCTCCTGAGTGCTGGTAAGGAGGCAGCACGGAGGGATGGGTTGGTTTGTTTCCAAAGTTGCCAGGTAATGGAGTAACTGTGGCCAATGAGGGCTTGTGACAAAGCGGTGCTCCTGCCTTGAAACCCTGCCTCTGAGCAGAGCTCATTTGGG
>NW_009618178.1:0-17486 GCF_000690535.1 Cariama cristata | reverse complement strand
CTTTCCCCCACTTATTTGCACCACTGCTTGAACTTATCTGAAATGTCATCACCAATGCTCAACCCAGGCTCTTATCTGCTCTAATTTCCTGAGCATGCAGAAGCAAAGGGCTCAGAGTTTTACAGCAACTATCAGCTTTCACCCTCCCTTTTTCTACCGCTGTGTTCATCCTCCTTTTCACCTCATCTGCTGCCATGAAGTTCTCCCTCCACACTGCAAAAATGCCCAGGTTGGGCTGGAGTTGATGGACTCTTAGGAAAGAAGATCCTGGAGCTCTGCAGGCACCAGTGGTTAGAGAGCTTCTCATATCTCTGTATTATGGACGGCCACCAGCCATTAGAGGATAGCATGACCTCAGCCCAGGGTCACAAGAATCAGAAATACCGCATCATATTTGGTGAATCTCTAGTAGTCTGACCTGGGAATACAAAGTTGGGAGAAAGCAAGACTGGAGTGACCTGGGAACATCTATGGAAGGGAGATTTGCATGATGGGATTTGACAGATGTCTGTAGTGCTGCTTTAAAACATCTGTCCAGATGTGCCTGCTGGGCAGCAGCAGAGTTCCCAGGCTGCAATGAATGTGTGTAAGGAGGTCATGAAGCAGGGTGGAGCAAGTTGTCTGTAACTCTGGATGCTCAACTGACTCTTTCTCCTGAGGTACCGCTGCAAGCAAGTGAATGCCTGCTTTTCCCGGCCCTGTGCCTCAGAGAAGTGCAGATATTTGACTTCCCAGGGAGGAGAGAGCATTTCTAGTACTCAGCAAGAGGCTGCACAGTGCTCCTGTGTTCAGCCTCCCTCATACCCTCCCTTCAGTCGTGGGGGATGTGGGAGGGGGACTCTGAGGTGTCCTTGTCATGTGAATGCAACTTGCAGTAGGTTTTGTCCAGAAACAGGACGCTGATCCTATTCTAGTCTCACCAAAAAACAATGCCTTGTGTAAGGCTGCTGAATCCTCCCCTGAAAGAGAGAGGGCTGACTTGGGAGGGAGCAGCTTGCCCAGAACGTATTTCCTCCATCTCTGTTGGCTCTGGAAGGCTTTTGTGATCATGTACAATCAGGATAAACAAGTGAGATCAGAAACTCCCTAAGCAAAAGCCATGCTCAGGCAAGTAGATCTTTGCAGGGCCCATGCTAATCCTGTTCTGCGAAGCACATGCCAAACACCTGGCACCTCTTGCATCTATAGGAATGAAATCATGTCCCTTCTGGCCCCCATTTCCTTCAGGGGTACTGATGGGCCCTACCTCTTGAAGCTCTTCTCCCTGCAAGCCTGCTGCAGAGCAAGCTCGTGGCTGCCCTGGGAAGCCTGTCTCTAAATGGTTTCATTCTGGCAGTGTGAGGCAGTGGAGCCTGACTGTTATTCTTAACCCTTGGGTCAAGCAAGGTAGCAGTGACGTAATGGAAGAACGCTGCTCTGCACGCTCTGTCACGGCAGCTCTCAAGTATGGCTCATCCCTCAACTGCCCTGTTGTGATCTGCATCGAAACTTGTGTCGTTCTCTGTTGCTGCAAAGGGGGGTGGCCCCAGTGCTTCTCTTCCACTGGCACAAGCCATTTCCCAATAGCGAAGTGAAACGCTCTTCTCTACGCTGCCAAAGGCGATCTGTTTATTTACTGTTGTCCACCCTGCTGGGAACCAGTGCAGGCTTCCTTGCCTCCCACATTACCATAAGCACAGGGCTTTGTACTTTGTCCTGTTCCACCAGTCCCTTTGGCATGGGCAGGATGAGGTGACTGTAGCTGTGTGAGCTGGCACCTCTACAGATCCTGGGCAAAGCCATTCGGGGATAACGTCTCTTCTTCCATGAGTATCTGAAGACTGTTACAGGCTGACTCGGCAAGTGCTTCCCAGGAGATATTGATCCCTCAGTAATTCCTGTCTCCTTGCCTCCCAACAGGAGGCTGCCAAGAGAAACGGGCTTGACAAGTATCTGAAGGGGCTGCTTTACCAGCTCCTAAGAAGTATCCCGCTCTGCTCTGCTCCCAAAGTGTAGAAGTGCTCTAATGCTATCCTGAGTCTTGCAAATGCAATTAAGATGTTGAGTTTTAATTCAACTCTGCTTCCTACTTGCTTATCTGTGTCACTAAGGGTGAGCAAACAAATACTTGCCAACAGACTCCACCAAAAGGCATAGCTGTGTGACTGCCTGCCTGTCCTTGTAACACGTATGTGTTTACGTACACGCTATCTCCAGGTTTGTTTGGACTGGGCTGGACGGAGCAGGTGTGCCCAGTGGAGCTCCTAGGGGTGTAATCACGTTGTAGATAGCAGAGAGAAAGTGCAGTGTTGTTCTCTGCCTGGTGTCAGGGCTCTCACCTCACTTGAACCCAGCTTCTGAAGCATATTGGCATAGATGGATGTGAAGAGCTCTGATAAATGTTAAGAAATAATTCAAATATGTATCAGTGAATATCCATCATAGCCCCAAACTTTCGAAGGCTGATATTTCAGGTTGCTGTTCCCAGCGCTGCAGAAGAAGCTGAGCTGTGGTAGAAGACCAGTTTGTGCAGCTGCTGTGTCTGGTTGAGCCCATCTTCATGGGCAGAGCAGCAGAGACAACGTTACTACTGGACCTACTCCTTCACTTCTTTCCTCTCAAAGCCATGAGTGCAGAGCAGATGATTTGGGTTTTTCTTTTAATGTCAGGACAAAAGTCTAAATGCAGTATTTGGCAAACCTTGCTGAATTAGGACAGGGTGAGCAGTAGGAAAAATATGAGAAGTTTAATTCTAATCTTGCCTTTTATATTGATTACAAGTTATGTCACTAGGGACTTGGGTTCTAAACTGGAGAGAAGCAGCCCCTTGTGATCGCTGGTGAAATCCAGCGCCAGGAGGGAGAGTGGAGCAGCAGCCAGGTGAGGAGACGGTGCCTTCATTGCTGCTCCCTGGCTCAGTCCGTGTCCCCTCTGCAAGTGCGGGTCCCTGGTCACCAACCTCTGTGGCGGGTGTGTGACTCAAGGGCTGTCTTCTGAATCCTTCGCGCAGTGCTCTCAAGCTTCGTTCTTTGGGCCATGAGCCAGGGAATCAGGTCTATCAACTGATGGGCTGTTTGTTTTTCCATAGGCTGTTTAAATTGTGCCAGTGCTGTTGGTGAAACCAAGTCTGCTCATGGTCTCTTGGTGGTGGAGGCCTCCTTATCTCCTGCTTCTGTGCTTTTTGAGGATAAGGGAATATCTTGCATGAGTTTCCACAGCACCAAACACAAGGTGACCACACTGTAACTACTTACAAAGACAAACTAGCCCTACAACAGCAGTGCTATGTATTTGGACTTGCAGTAGATATAAAAATAGGGGGAGGGAAACAACTGTGTGGTCATGTAGCTGGGGTCACTGAGCTTTCCAGTGGTCCTGTCCTCACTCTGAAATAAAGACAGGAAAATGCTGTTATTTTGAAGGGTACTCTTTGTCGGGTTAATGCTTTGCACTGGTCACTGGGATGTGACCAGACTGGAGCAAATTTGGAGGAACGTCCAGGTTTGGACCACCTGGATTTTTTGCTCAGATCTGGAGTCTTTTGGTGGTTGGTTCAGTTCTGGTCATACCATCACAGGTGGAGGATTTACCCACTGGAGTTTCTGCCTTGTGCCGCTCTTTATAGATCAAGGATGGTTTCTGATTATAGCCTGATAAGGCTCCAGGAACTGATTTGCCCTGCCTTGATAAAACTGCTTGTGCTGGTGCTCCAGGCCTGAACACGTGGGCACAGCCCTGGGAACATCATCTGCCTCTCCTGTATGCTGGATTTGGCTCATGCCCTCCTCTGTCTCTATTTCTTCTCCCATCCTAGCAAAAACAAATGCAATCTGCTTACATGTATGCTGCAAGAGCCCTGCCAGGAAGAGAGAAGTTCAAATATTTATGTTGGGTTGCTACTCTTTCAGGTGATAAATGACAGGCTTCAACAGAGTCTTTTGGTGCTGAGAGCAGGATTTGCACCATGCTGGCTCCAGCTTCACAACTTCACCAAGATGAAACACCTACAATTAGCAGCTGGATTTTAACTTGGGGAAAAATGACTGAGGGTGATTGAAATATGGCCTTTAAAAAAAAAAAATCTGAAAAAATCATCAGACTTTCTCTGTGTCCTACAAGAGGTGTCTGGTCTTTGTGTGCAGTTTCACACAGAATAGCATTTTCACCTCCATGAACTCTAGAGCTCTGTTAACTGATTTCTGTCCTAGTGCCTGGGATGCAAGCTGTCAGTCTGCATGCAAATATTTCAGACCTGCCTTTCTTTGGAAAGTCCCAAGCTCAAAGCCACATGGAAGCCTGAGTTTCTCTGGGACTGGAGTTCTTATTTCCATTTGGCTGAGCTGACCAAGGAGCCAAAGACGTTTGCCGACAAACTCATAAACTTCAGATCTCTACTTCTCAGTATCTGGGAAGCTGCTGCGTTTCAGTGCTTGGTAAGCTCTGGAAAGAATGGTGAACCAGCCCCAGGTATGAGCTAGCTCAGAAAACAAGCTGGTTTGGTGATGCTGGGCCTGTTCAAAACTTGGAGGAATCACGAAAGGAAAGGCTTAATCCAGCCTTACGGGATTTCATATGCCAACATGCCAGATCAGTAGCAAAGCGTCACAGGGAGTGCAACCATCAAACGCTCTGGCTACAGCCATACAGAAATGTTATGTAGGTTAAATTCTGTCTTAACACAGAAGGACAAGGTAAGCAGCCATCAGGGCAATGACTGAGGGGTTTTTTTCCTGTCATATTAAAATAGATGTTGCATCAAGATGCTCATGAGTTGAACGCCTGCCGTTCAAAAATAAATCCCAAGGAAGCTTGTGCTGCTGTCTTGTGGGGTCTGCTTGGCTCTGTGAAACGAGGTGTTAGTTCAAGAGCAGGGCTCCATGACAGATAGAGGATGTTTCTGCCCTGGGGCATTTTTCCCCCTGGCTCAGTTAAGAGGGTTAGGCATGATGTGCTGGTGGCACTTTGGCTGTGAAATGAACTGGGAATGTCTCTGCTCGTTAGTTTGTGGGGGGGTTTTTTGGTAGAATATGAAACCAGTTTTTGTTAATTCTTGCAAAAAAAATTTGATCTGTGGCAAGGTTTGATCTCTAACCAGATGTTTTTTTTTTTTTTTTGATAGGATATGCAACTAGTTTTTGTTAATTCTTGCAAAAAATATTTGTGATCTGTGGCAAGATTTGATCTCTAACCAGATGGTATTTCTCAGTAGTCCAGGCCTGGAGATCTCCATATGCTCTTCTTTGAATTCTACCTTTTTTCGACCCCCCCCCCTCCCCACTTTGTCCTCTTCCTCTGTATTACTTTAGATCCTCTATTATGCCCAGAAAGTCACAGTGCTGCCAGCCTTTCCTAGCATCAGTCTGGACTGGATAACTACCTGTGCTTGACAAATTCTGATTGCCTTCTCAAGTTAATTTGGTATTCTCCATTAGTCCCACCATGAGTTTTCTGGCTCAGAAATTTCTTACCAGCAATTCATTAGCCCTGAAACTTAAAGGACTGACTCTTTAGATTTAAATACCATCTATAATTACCTTCTCTTTGTGCTGTACCTTGGAAGATATCTCTAGTGTTTCATTTTACACAGCAGGCAGTACTGCCCTAATATTACAACATGAAGTTAAATCATCTCTATCTCAGGTAACTGAAAAACTGTCAATCTCAAAAGCTTCAGGAAAAAAAAAAACAGTCAGAGATAAAGCTTTTTCTGGCTGCTTTTTTTTTTTTGTCCTATTCATTATATACAACAAAGACAAGAAGCACTGTTTGAGTCTGCTTCAGCTGCTGTCTGTATTTTCAAAAAGGATCCATTTTGGCAGTTTCTTTAAGCTCCCTCCTTCTTACTTAGGTCACTTCAGAGATCATGCAAGAGCTGAGCAATCTCCCAGTAGTGTACTTCTAAGTGCTCTGTCCTGTTTTTTGTCTAGGTTCAGTCCGATACTTGACAGTCATGCCTCGCAGGGCTGTAATAAAAGTATGTACTAAAATGTATATATTCCAAGCAGAAAGTAGAAGGTGGGTAGACACCATATTGTCCACATTAGAAATGCTTAAATTCAATTTATTATCATAGCCTGACCCTAACATTCACTGACTGACACCTTTGAGAAATGGGTAGCAAAGAGCTAAATCCTGTGTTGCCCTTGGGTCTTTAGCACTGGCAATGGGTAGAGGTCAAAGATAACTTTGCTAAACATATTTCCTTTTTCAAGATAAATAAAATGTAGCTTTAAAACAAACCCTCTGCAGAGGCTACGTATGCATCACTGTCTATTTAAAAACAGTTGACTGATAACAGTTCTTGCAATCAGCACAAGGAGTACTGTTGGAAACTTCCTGGAAAACACATGTACACAGCAAACCTGTTACAACGAGCTGCATGATAAGAGGTATTGCACTTTAATGAAGTTAGTGGGTAAACAGCAAAGAGGCCTTGGTTTCTTGGATAACGGGGGGTGGGGGGGGGGGAAGGCAGATGCTATGTAACTCAGCAATGTATAAGCCAGTAATTTTGTGTAATTACAGAATAGGTTTAATGCTGGCATTAATCATTGCACATTGTGAACCTGGAACATCTTCATTACTTATGTTCTCATGAAATTTTTCATCTCCTCCCCTGTTAGAAGTAATCAGGCAGGTATTCTGGCAGCCTTGTAGTCTAGCAGCCCAGCGGTTCTTCATTCCCATTTGCAACCTCCGGCACTCCAGTGAGGATGCATTTGTATTGAAATAACCTAACATTGGCAAGTCTGTTCTTAAAAGCTAAAGAGTCGGCAAGAGCTTTGCTAAGGAAAAGCAATGAATGGCAAACCAAAATCCAGAATACAGTGTGCTATTTGGGACCTGTCAGCAGGGATGCTAAATAACTCGCTGCTGCTGCGATGCATAGTGATGCCTTTACATGTCTGATGCAGTGCTGATAGCCAGGGACAGGCAGGACGTTTCCTGTGTGATGCAGATGGCGTGTGTCTCCTGTATCATGAGGGAACTGGCTAACCGATTAGAAGGAGGACACTTGATTCATTGTGTAACAACAGATCCTTTATGACTCAGATATGAGTATACTTATGTTCTTAAAATTGTGTAACTTGCTCCAGGGCCTATTTGTGCATGGTCTTTCTAACTGAATCCAGCCACAAATAATTTCTCTGATCAAATTAGGCAGGTTGGTTTGACATGGGTGGATCTGTGGGTGGCAAGTCTGGTCCTCAGTGACAGTGCTGACTTGCAGTGCCTGGTAGTGCTTGTGTTTTGTTTCTGGTATATTCTTTTTATACTTCTTTAAATGCTGTTGAGGTATCCTGTTTAGATATTGGGGATCCTTCCTCTGAAGTTCACTGTAAGAAAAACTAAGCCTCCCATCTACAAAGATCTAATCCTCCCAGCTCTGTCACATGCAATGATCAGAATGAATATGCACGCATGAGAGAAAATGAGTGTGCATCTTGCTATGGCTATTCTTCCTAATCACATACAATGGCTTTTTCTGTGTCAGAGTCACAGGAGAGCTCTTCTGTGCCTTATACAACAGTCTGTACCCATACAGGTATCAGCAGATTTTTTTTTTATTGTGGCCTTCTTAATTTGGTGTCCTGTGACACATTAAACTGATGCCACAGTAGTTACATATCTTTCAAGTTCATTCTTTTCCTAAGCATGTTGGCTGACATTAGCCAGCTCCTCTGCTGGTGCAAGTCAATATAATTGTTTCATCTGGCTGAGGCTCTAGGCTCCTACATGAGTGCGACATTAAGTTGAGAATGGTTTAGCATAGTCGTAAAGCATACAACTTGAGGACTGTGAAGTGCTTGGAGTTTTTAATGAAAGATACTATATTAGCTTAAAAGATTAAGACTGTTGACAGAAAAATCTGATTCTCAATGTAAACCTTGAGATCTGAAGGAAGTTATGCCAAGCAAATCCTAGTCTTACAAACTACAGGATAATGTCATAAAAAAATAAACAAGTTCTCTTAAAACAAATAGTTCAGTGTTCCTCTCTTTCCCCTAGATGCCCTTAAACTCTATTCTTCTGTCTATTTTTTTTTTTCTCTTTATCCATCATATATATAGCTTCTGGAGGAGAAAATCTCTAACTTGTATCATTCCAGTAATACTGATTATCATATATGTTATTTAAGCCAAATGGACTGTGATGTTTTAAATGCAAAATGGATTGTATTGCTCCATAGACTTAGGTCTGTAGTATTATGTCTATATGAGAGAATTCAAACAGACCATTAGGATCCCAGATATGGTAAGGGTCAGACCAAGACTGAATGCCAAATTAAAAATAATGGGGCACTTACATGAGATAGGAAGTCCCACAGTGGACAAGCCAATCCCTCTGGAATTTATACCTATTCAACCAGCTGCATTGCAGGCCTTTCTATGGCCTCTGTTACTGCAATCGATCACTGGCCCCACAATATTTAATGTATTTCATCTGATCTACTCTGCAGTTCCACTCAGCCTATTTTATAGAGAGAACAGAGGTATAGTGGGGTTAGAGAGGGTTGTCTGCAGTATTTAATTAACCAGCATGATTATCTTCTTGTAGTTGCAGAGGTGCCCAGAGCTTCCCAGGAAATTAATTGCAAAGCAGGGAGCATGAATGCACCCAGGACTCTGGAAATGCATGTTCAGACTCCCCTTCCATGCCCTGTCCATGGGGTCAGCATATTCTTCTTACAGTGTTAAGCAAGTGCGTAACATTTTGGCAGAAGGGAGACAGTTAACCTTGTTTACTGTATTTTATCTTGTGATTCATTTATGGCTATGTGCTGGTTTCTATGTATTTGTATGATAGATTTTGTTTGCACTAGAATGGAAGGGAACTGCATTTAAATATAAGCTACTATTAATAGCTTGTTGCATGTGGTCATGCTTTCTGTAACTGGATTATATTAACATTGCTGTTCAAGCCTCAAAGCTGCAAAAAGTGTCCCATCCTAATTACACAGGCTCAGCTGAGGTCCCTTGGTAATAACTGAGTGGATAAAACTCTTCCTTACAAGTTTCTCAAGAGCCAGAAAGAGGATGTTGGTATCCTGCTTATGCCATGTTAATTTTAAAAGGCTCTTGTCAACCAACAACCCAATAGCTTTTCTTCCATCTGGGTTTTGTTAGGTTAATCCATGAGTCATGGAATATTTGACTAGCATTTCATGAGTCATGGGAAAGCTCCATAGCCCCAGTAGTTCTGGATGATATTGTTGTCTGGTATTGCCAGGTCAAGTGTCTTCCCAATGCCTGGATATACATTGCAAATGCATCCTGCAATGTTTTATAGTGTCAATAAAAACAAAATCCTCTACTGGGAAACATTAAAGTTAACCTGGCTTATCAACAGAACGACTGTCACAGCTTGTACCTAGCCCTGGGGAGAGCATTAGCTATGGACAGAGAATTCCTAATTTAGGGCTAGCCTTTTTCCTCTCCCTTTTACTCAGATACTTACTTTTGTTAGCGATTGTACCTTGTTGCATTTGACAAAGGGCAAATGACAGATACTGAGATGTGTACATTTCTGATCTTTAACTGGATATGACCATTACTGCACTGCAGTTGGTACCAAAATCAAAGTAGTACAGGAATAATTATGAGAAATTAGGTCTTCAAAGACCTTGCCATTTACACAAATGAGGAAAAGGAAGACACAGCAATCTAGGGGAGCTAAGTACCTAAATACCTCTTAGAAATGCATCTCTAATTTGTCAGGCAGGAAGGCAACAGCTAGAGACTTTCAGTCCCAGCAAGTGCTTCACCTAAACTGCATTTCTGGGCAATTGCTATGTGAATTCATGGAGCGGAGAGCTCAGATGTGCAAAACAAAAAATAAATCAAAAAATCAGATTAAAAATAACTCTTATTTAATTATCTCCTTGCCCTTAGGTCTTCCTCTTTGCTGTGGGGCAGTAAGTGCTGGGGTACAGATGTGGTTGGGTCTGACATCTTAGCAGATCTATGGCTTTTTTTTTAAAAATGAGTTTGAGAGCACTAAACAAACTCTTCTGATGCTCCACTGAAAACTTTTATGTGTCACTCATTGCTTCAGGCTTCTGTGCTAGAGAATTGTCCCTCTGGTTTCCTAGAAATGTGCAAGGACAAGGGATCATTGCTTTGGAGTGTTGCAACACGGGTACAGATCCCAGCTGCTTGCTACTCTAAACAGCAACCTCCAGAGTCACTGCAGGGTGCATCTGTGCCGAATTTTAAATTTCTGTGAGGCAGCCTGTCCTTGTCAGTTGAAAAAGCTGGCTGATAACAGATCCAGAGGAAGAACCTGAGTTTGTTTTCTTTTTTTTCCCCAAGTGATCTTTCTTTGTATCTGTAGGAGTGAGACTAGGATGATAACTTCCAAGGCCTGAGTTAGGAGTAACTGCTCATCTTGGGCTTTTAGGGAGAGAAACTCTCAGTCTCTGCCCAAAACCAGAACACTGAAAACAAACCACAGAACAGTGGAGAGAGCTGGGCATGACACAGCTTCCTTGTCCAAGGCCACAGTTTGTCCTTGCCTGTGTCATTCCTGCCAGATGTTTGCCCTACCTGTCCCAGAAAGGCTCCAGCAGTGACAGTGTTCTGCTGCCCAGGCAGCCCACTCCTCTCCTGAACCCATCACTGGGGGGAGAGATCTCCTTCATTGCTGCTGAAGCTCATTATGTCTTGTTCCATCTTCTGTGGATGTTCCTCACTGTTACAGCTGCGATTTGCATATGTCTGTAAAGAAAACTATCATTTCTGCCCTGGCTTTACCTGGGATGAGTAAGGCCTTGGCTTGACCAATGCCTACTTGAAATAGTATATGCTACTGGTCTTCTTGAAAACATAGACACCTCCAAGCCAGTTAGTCATAAAGAGGAAAATTTCATTAATGGTCCCTTCCTAAGGTGAAGCTGAAAGCTTGCCAGAAGCAGTCAGCCATCCCAAGTGAGCTGGTCCCTGGCCCAGGGCGCTCCCGGCCATGCCTCCTCTCCCCAGGGCAGCAGTGCTGATGTACCAAACCCCAGAAGGAGCCCAGCTGTGAAGAAAATGCCTGAGAATTCCATTTTTAAGCTGCTGCAGGTCTTGGACTTCCCAGGTTCATGACAGAGAGGAAGGTGTGACTCTTTCTATAACCCTGCACACTTCTGTCGCTATTTGCTGTAATCCAGCAGGGAAAGGGTGTTAAACCTGCTTTCAGACGGGCAGGTTTTAGAGCAGGAAAAACAATGAGGCCTCTGATTCATAACAGGACAGATACAGACTTCTCTTGGAAGTTGCTACTGGCTTCCAATATTTCAGCTTTCATAGGTGATTTTTGTCTTAAAGCTGCTTTTGAGAAGGCCAAGGACACCTGAGGTGATAAATGTGACTTCATTGTCTGCCAGGACTGCTTTGGAAAGACTATCTTGGGCAGAGAGGTTCTTTCTGATCATGATTTTCAGCTCTCTCCTGGAGAAGGAGATGGTCTTTAAACCTGGAGGTTTCCCCTATGTGAGTCATGCCTGCTCCTCACCTCATGTTGGCCATGCCCTGGAGAGAAGCCCAGGCTGAAGACTGAGCAACCTTCTTCTGGCCTCCTAAAGGTATGACTCCATAGATGTGGAAGATAAGGGACATGACACTCCTCCTACCATGAGGTGAGCAGTTATTTTCAACACAGAGGTCACCAAAGCAAAGGCGAGGGCTGAAGCATGTTGGAGCTGCTGCAGAGGATCCTGTTGGCTTGAGCAGGCATTGGAGGGGGTCCCAGAGGACCAGGGTGCTGGCTAAAGAGAGGCCTATGTCCCCTCCCAACAAACCTTGGCTTCACAAGGACTGACATGAGGGGCCCCACAGATGGCAAGGACCAAAGTGTGTGTGTGGATGCGGAGGGAGGCTGAGGGTGGTGAGCGTGGGTCTGCTCTCATCCAGGACAGAGATGACATCCTGTAAGAAACTGCATGATGATATCTGCTGATTTATGGACAAGCAGCATTCGTTCTGGCAAGAAATACCTTCCAATTAGCCTGAAAACAGACTGCTCTGGGTAGAGGATTTGCAGACTCTCTTATTTATTGGCAAACCTCATTTTAATATAATCAGCTGCTTGACAGGCAGGTTAGGTAATGGTCCTTGATGTGAGCACTAACAGATTTGAACACCGAGTACAGCCTTTAGTGCCCAGAGCCCTCTGCCAATAGCTGAAACGCATCTGATACTGAAATGCAAGGGGAACCTAGGAAGCCCCTTGCCAGAGCACCTTGCTGAGTACATTAAAACGCCATCTTCAATAATTCATAAAATCTATTCAGTGACCTGGTGTATATGTGTGGAGAGAGGGGTAATAAAACATCTCAGAACTGGCCTGCCAGGATAATTCAGTGGCTAGTTAAATCTCTCAATGGCATTAATCAATAAAGGAGCCCACAGCGTAAATAAATCCAGAGTGTAATATGACAGGGCTATGGAAGTGCATGGAAAGCAATTCTTCCTCTCCTGTTCATGATGCTAGGTGTCATACTGCTCCAGCAACTGATATTTGAATAACCTCAATGCTTTAATAGTTCAAACATCCAGTTTTTCCATCTGTGTTGTCCCATGTTTAGATGTCACCTAAATGTCTTAGATTCAGCTGTCGTGTGACGGAGGGAGCAGTTGGCTGTGAAAGATAGGGAGCAGATTGTAAACTGTCACTTAATTGAGTGTCTCTAGTTTCACTGATCAAGCGCTGGAGGATCACTCCCTTTCTAAGATAAAAACACTTTACTGGAGTTGGAATGCTGTTTCTGCAGATCCCTGGTGAGGTATGAACAAATACTCTTGGCATAACTTACATCACTGCTGTACATCTACAGATGTTTTCAGGGCTCCAAATTAACCTACTTATTCAACCCCTCCAGGAATGCAACACAACATGGCTGTGTTAAAAACTCACCTATCCTGGTGTCACTTTGGTGCAATTCTACAGTAATCTCTGTCTTACACTTACTGTAACTGAGCCAGAATTTAACCCACTAACAGACATTTGAAACTGGTATGAATAAAAGATGTAATTCTAATTTTCCATTAAATTCTGCCTGTAGCTTGCCTTCTATTCATTAATGCTAGGCTAATATTTACTTTTACCATTTACAGATATTTGTAGACCTTCCACCTATTCCTTCCACCAAACTGATTTTCAGCCAAGCACTGCATATTCCGTTCCTTCACTCCTTCCTGATGAATCTGGCAAAAATTCCAGCATTCAGGTTAGTGTTGGCTCTGCCCAGATACTGGCGATTATGCTCAGCTATTAGGAAGTTTGTGGAAAGTACATGTGTAACTGTCTTAACATGTCTGAATTTGAATCAGATTTTGAATCCACATGAATACAGTGTCTGCTTTTCATCCAGAAACTAAGCCATACCTGATCTTTCCTCTTGTGCTACTCTGTCTACATTTTTTGGCTATGAAGTACCCAGAATAAGTTTCAAGCATCTGTTTCTGTGAAGAAAATTAATTGGAGTACGATCTATGACTATATACCTACAACTACAGTACAGCTCATGTTAAAGCTCATCTTCAGGCTTAAGAACTCATTTCACACAAAGAGGAAATGTGTGGCCAATTGTAACTTATTCAGTCACATCTTCCTCATGTGCCCAAGCCTCAAAGTTTGGGATTTCCCTTCCTCCAGAAACACTGATTTATTTTCCTGGCTTTTAGGGCCTCTGTCTGTGAGGCAATTGCTGTAATAAAAAGATTACACAGGAGGGTCTTGGAGATTCCCTCCACATCGAGCAGAACTTTGATTTCAAAACAGAGATATACTGCAAGGGAAAGAACTTGCTCTTTGTGTTTGTATCTGGCCAAGGATTCCCCCATGCCTTCCAGGTACAGTAGTTCAGCTTCATGGGTGGCCACTGTGAGGCTTCTCATCTCTCATCGGACAGTGTGGGGAACGCTGGGATGGAGCTGCTGAACTAGAAAAACAAAAACATAGGGTCTTGGGAAAGATAGCTCTCTTGCCTGCAGACGATGCTTGTAGTAAGTAGCTAGAACCGTCTAGAAAGGTATCAAGAAACATCACACATCTGACATGGCTGCTTTGGTATATGAGAATTGTTGTGAATGAGTAGCGAGGCCCAGGAAAAGCTGGGGGGAAATGTGCCACCACAATATGCAGGCCTTTTCTATATAGGACCAAATGTAAAATGTCACTTGTCATAGAAGACATAGTCAAATGGACACATCTTGCTCTTTGGGTGTGTCAGGAAGGGACTGAAGTCTCACGTAAGTGTCCATGGAAGCTCTGATACCTACAGCAAAGTACACATAGCAGCAAGCAGCTGAGTATGGCCCAGCCTTCCATAGCATCCACCCAGCTTCCAAGTTAGGCCTTGCAGTCCAAAGTAAAGTCTATGTTATGCCAGGTTACTGCTAAAAGAGTTAGTTAGTTTATTACCTTGAGCTATTGGTTAAGTAACTACATAATTTATTCCTTAGGCTGGACTATGATGAGAACAATTTAGCCCTAGACAGAAATCTTTATTCTGTCTTTGTTATAAATCTTTATTCTGCATTTACTTGTTCTTGCATTAATTCCCTCATAGTTCTGTAGCTTTAACCAATTCCACAGCATAGAGCTGATGTCAGAGATAATTATATCGTACCTCTGCAGCCCAGAGGTAAGGATAGTACTCTTGGATTCTGGTAGGTAGAAACAGCCATATTCATGACTACTGATTAAAACATGGTATTGGAAAAGAGTATCATTTGAGTCATCAGGATATCAGTTGTCTGTTGCTTTCCTTCATGTGTGAGTTAGAAGAAAAGAATAAAGTTGCATTAAATTAAAAAAAGAATTTCAAGAAAATATTCGAAGGTTTCCCACAGTGGGCGTATGCTTATATTTTTCTCCACCCATCATAAATCACAGCAGTAGATCTTCCTCCAGTCATGTTTTGCATTAGTAAATTGAACTATACACTCTCTCCCCCCTCAAAGATCAATGCCTCCATCTGAGGAAGTAGTTGAATACTTGCTGGTGGTAGTACCTTCATCATTAGCAAATGGGGGACTGTGGGAGGAGAACAGAATTTGTGTGTGTTGGATGTAGGCCTACACGTACTCTCACTGAATTCTGGACATCAGGGAAGCATTGATAGAGCATATAAGCCTTCAATCAGCAAACCACAGAAAAAAAAATAATTTGAGAAATCCTACTTTTAATTAAAAAGCTTTTCAGCCCTCTTTGTTCCAAAGCGAACAAATGTTTTGCTAACACCACGTGTCTGCAGAGTGCACTCCAAATATCTCAAAACTGTATTTGCTGTCAAGTGGCATCACATTTTATTAATTGTCTTCAGGTAAGTTTTTAAATCGCTGTAGAAGTTTGAAATCTTTTCACTAGCCTATTTTTGGAAGACACGTTTGAGAGACATTTAACTGCTACTAATGTTAAACTGTCAGTTCAAAGAAAGTGTCGTGCCTTGTGTGTGTGTGTGTGGCATCCAGTACAACTTGGTCCTGGTCCTTGTAGAGACCTCTGAGTACCTTCACAATTCTTATGCTACTTTGAAGTGCCTCATACTCACTAGAAAGCTACACAGTGAGTCTGCTTAAAAACAAACCCAGTTTGCTTGGAATAAAAAGAACATGTGAACAGAGAGGAGGCTGACTTTGCCACCTGGCTCTGTATATAGCTGCCTGCAGAAAGCTACCTTAGAACCCATGTTTAATCAGAACTGATATAAGTTAAACATTTTTTCACAACCAACAGCATGTGAATGAACAAATAAGCACACACAGTACTGAACAAAGAACATTAATCACTGTGATATTTTGGCCTCTAATTGAACAGCAGTCATATCAACTTCCTCCTTTGCCCAGCTCTAGGACTGCATGTCTGTGCTGTGCTAGGAAGGCAGAAACACCTGTGGTCACTAGAGATTTTACCGCAGTTCTTGCAAGACTACACTTGCTAACCATGGTGCCCTGGCTATTTTCCAGTGAAGGGGGATACAAGATTTTGCCTGCCCAAAAATCATCTAAGAAGTTTCAAAACATTTTCTTCACTTCCTGCCTTAAACTTCTGCAACTCTTATCTTCTGCATTAGAAACAGTGGCTTTTAATCACTGGTAAAAAAAATTCCTGCAGCTCTCATTTGCCAAGTAGCTTGATATTTTATTTTTTTTTTTGCAATGTTGATGATGATTGCCATTTTTACCAGTTTCTGTGTTAATTTTTGAATTAACCCCTTGTGATCATTGAAAAAAGTCTGAAATTGTAGACCTTCTGAATGGCACAGGCCTAGAAGTGAGAAAGAAAACAAGTAGTTAAGTATATTCTATTTTTTAAAAAATTATTTTTAAAGTAATTTCTGCTGAAATCACAAAGGGATTCTAGTCTTGTTTCGGTTTAAAGTCTACTTCAACAAACACTGTTATCAAAGTTCCAAAGAAACCCTTATCACTTTTACAGTTCCCACCAAGCACTAAATAACTCACTAAATAACTGCTGGAATTTGAGATGTAAATTACTACCAGTCAGGTACCGCTACTTTTATATCAGCATTTGGTATATACTGTCATTTTTCTACCAACATTTTAAGTGCAGGATGGTACCTGAACACGACTTATCTAGCAACCAAGGACAACAGACCACAGGCCAGACGTTGTATCAGTCAGCCGCTGCTTTTGTGTAGAAAACAAGGCCTGATGCTGTGAGGTGCTGCTTGTTCCTAATTTTTGCTGAAAACTGATAACTGCAGACACTCAGTGTCATAATACTGAGCACCCTCTGTGCTGGATATCTGCAGAGCCTCTGGCATTGTAAGAGCAGTGCATGTTTGGTATTGCAGTGCTGATACAGGTCGATACTGTGCAATTGTGTAAAAGGCAAACTTCAGACTGGAGTGTGTGATCAGGGGTGCTGCTCGTGAGGCTCATTGTTTTCTCTGCAGCTGCCATATGATGTTCTGCTTTGGACATTTTGATAAGGGTGCAGATGAACTGGAGTGTGTATGTGAGTGGTCTAGATACCGGGAAGGCTGGTGGGAATGGGTTTGGGCAGCCTGCGGCAGGGGATGGGTCAAATGTGTGAGGTTCCTGCAACGGAGGGAACGACCTTGGGCACACACACATCGGGCAAACTTGTGGGTTACTGCACAGCAAGAGATTGAGGATGGCCAAAACCGAGTACTAGGCTCAGGCTGGGAAACGTTTCTCATCACAACAATGATTTCATGTTGAGCTCTGGAGTAGGGTGTGTGGGAAGGTTTCTTGAAGGAGAGCTCGATGGAGGCACCCCTAAGTCACTCCTCGGTGTGTGCCAGAGGCCTGGTTTGCTCCCCTCAGAGGAACAGAGGAGCCGCAGGCCCCCAGCACAGAAGTGTGTGGAGAAGGGCCAGGGCTTGTGGAGGAGATGGGCCTTCCTGTGGGAGAAGGGTGCTGTCGGTGGTGGGACCAGGGCCCACCTGGGTCCTGTCACCGATCCTGGCGTGAATTCTTAAAAATTCACCCAAACGGATCACTTTGTTTAGTTGTCAGAAACCTTTCTCAAAA
>NW_009618177.1:781-1059 GCF_000690535.1 Cariama cristata | reverse complement strand
ACAAAGGTAATTGAGGCAGTGGGACATCATGACCTCCAGCTCAAATGGCCCCCCTGAAAGAGGGCAAAACCCCCCTTGGGGAGCATGCTCAGTTGATAGAAAGGCTTCATTAGTGCTAACTGAGGGTGCGGACTAATTTACATTAGAAGCAAGAAACTTGTATCCAATCCTGAGTGTGAATAACAATGAATATGCAGTGGACTGTGAATATGCAAGTATTTTACTGTATAAATCGTATGTCTTCATTCGGCTCAGTGTGCATGCCAGGAGGAGAGATT
>NW_009618177.1:0-218 GCF_000690535.1 Cariama cristata | reverse complement strand
GGAGAAAGAGGATGAACCTGCGTGGCAGAGTCCAGAGACAGAGTTTCCCCAGAACTCCACCTTTGTTCCTTAACTCCAACTTTTTGACACCAGCTCCATGGTTTGTGTTTTCTGCATTGCTGGTTTTGGCTGGGATCGAGCTGATCTCTACTATTGCCATGAGTGAGGGGATTCTGAAGACACTGCCCAACAATCAGTGTGCAAGGATGATGGCCCCA
>NW_009618176.1:0-2961 GCF_000690535.1 Cariama cristata | reverse complement strand
AATGCCTTCTTTGCTTCAGTCTTTACAGCCAAGACAAGCTCTCAGGAATCCCAAACCCCGGAAATAAGAGAAGAAGCCTGAAGAAAGGGAGACTTTCCCTTGGCCGATGAGGATTAGGTTAGAGATCATTTAACCAAACCAGACACTCACAAATCCATGGGCCCTGATGGGTTGCACCCATGACTTCTGAGGGAGCTGGCAGATGTTATTGCTAAGCCACTCTCCATTATCTTTGAAAGGTCATGGAGAACAGAAGAGGTTTCTGAGGACTGGAGGAAAGTCAATGTCACTCCAGTCTTCAAAAAGGGCAAGAAGGAGGACCCAGGAAACTACAGGCCAGTCAACCTCACCTCCATCCCTGGAACAGTGATGGAACAGCTCAGTCTGGATGTCATCTCTAAGCAGCTGCAGGAAAAGGAGGTTATCAGGTATAGACAACATGGACTCACCAAGGGGAAGTCATGCTTGACCAATTGGACAGTCTTTGATGACAGCCTGACTGGCTGGGTAGATGAGGGGAGACCAGTGGGTGTTGCCTACCTTGACTTCAGCAAGGCTTTTGACACTGTCTCCCCTAACATCCTGAGCTAAGTTCAGGAAGTGTGGGTTAGATGAGTAGACAGTGAGGTGGATTGAGAACCGGTTGAATGGCAGAGCTCAGAGGGTCATGATCAGCGGCACAGTCTAGTTGGAGGTCTGTAGCTGGTAGTGTTTCCTGGGGGTCAGTACTGGGTCCACTCCTGTTTAACTTATTCATCAATGATCTGGATGAAAGGACAGAGTGTACCCTCAGCAAGTTTCCTGATACAAAACTGGGAGGAGTGGCTGATACACCAGAAGGCTGTGCTGCCATTCAGTGAGATGTGGATGGATAGGCTAGAGAGTTGAGTTGAGAGGAACCTAATGAAGTTCAAAAAGGGCAAGTGTAGGGTCCTGCAGCTAGGGAGGAATAACCCCATGCACCAGTACAGGCTCGGGGTTGACCTGCTCGAGAGCAGCTTGGTGGAGAAGGACCTGAGAGTGTTCGTGGACAACAAGCTGATCATGAGCCAGCAATGTGTCCCTGTGGTCAAGAAGGCCAATGGTATCTTGGGGTGCATTAGGAAGAGTGTGGCCAGCGGGTCAAAGGAGGTTATCCTCCTCCTCTACTCTGCCCTGGTGAGGCCACATCTGGAGTACTGTGTCCAGTTCTGGGATCCCCAGTTCAAGAAAGACAAGGAACTACTGGAGAGAGTCCAGTGCAGGGCAACAAAGATGATGAGAGGACTGGAGCATCTCCCTTATGAGGAAAGGCTGAGAGAACTGGATCCTTTCAGCCTGGAGAAGAGAAGACTGAGAGGGGATCTCATCAATACTTATAAATACGTTAAGGGCAGATGTCAAGAGCACGGGGCCAGACTCTTTTCAGTGGTGCCCAGCAACAGGTTAAGGGGCAATGGGCACAAACTGAAACTCAGGAAGTTTAATCTGAATATGGGGAAGAACTTCTATACTTTGAGGGTGACAGAGCACTGGAGCAGGCTGCCCAGAGTCTCCTTCTCTGGAGATATTCAAAACCCACCTGGATGTGTTCCTGTGCAACTTGCTGCAGGTGAACTTGCTTTGCCAGAGGGGTTGGATTAGATGATCTCCAGAGGTCCCTTCCAACCCCGACTATTCTGTGATTCTGTGATTGCATGATTCTGGAAATTAGATGAGGACTCAGTATTTCTGAATTTGATGAACGGCTTACTATTAGGATATTTTTACACGTCGGAGAGAGATTAAGTTCATATGGATTGCTCAAATAACTCTAATATGGAGAATTTCAAGGACTAAATACAGTTAAAGCAATTTTCCATTCCCCAGCCTTTACATATTTCTGTACTCAGACTCTAAACCCGTGGCTGGAGTAAAGTGAAGCTGTAGCTGGCTGGACTGTGTGACATAAAGTGCGATTAAAAAGATCATGCCTTCCTAGTGATACTAGTGATTCTGTGTTTATGCAGATCATTTCATGAAGTACATATTTGTGTGACAATGTGACATTGCTTTAGCCCTACTAGTTCTGGGAAAGAATTAAACAGTTTTATTAATAAGTTCCTTCTTTTTTTTTCTACAGAATAGACAACAGGGACTATTCTGACTCCGTCGCAAAAGGTAAGTAGGAACCATGAATTTGGTACATTTTAAAACACTCTTAACAAATCCATTACTAAATCTTTGTGTTCTCTCTTCATTTATCTCTTTTAGCACATAGATGTCAGGAAGCATGTACATTTTCCATCATCTTTCTGAAGGCACTGTAGATAAACACTGTAGTACTTCTGGTTGTAATGGCTGAATCATTCTATTTCTGTATCAGTTATACCTTTTAATGTGCTAATGTGCTGGTTTTGGCTGAGATAAAGTTAATTTTCTTCATAGTAGTTATTATGAGGCTATGTTTTGGATTCGTGCTGAAAATAGTGCTGATAACACAGGGATCTTCTAGTTATTGCTGATCAGTACTTACACAGAGTCCAGGCCTTTTCTACTTCTCACACCGCCCTCACCACCGAGTAGGCTGGGGGTACACAAGAAATTAGGAAGGGACACAGCTGGGACCCCATCTGAATAAAGGGATATTCCATACCATATGATGTCATGCTCAGCATATAAAGCTGGGGGAAGAAGAAGGAAGGGGTTCAGAGTGATTCGGTTTCTCTTCCCAATTAACTATTACACCTGATGTCTCCCTGCTTTCCTGGGGATGGCTGAAGACCTGCCTGCTGATGGGAAGTAATGAATTAATTCCTTGTTTTGCTTTGCTTGCTTGCACGGCTTTGGATTTACACCATTAAACAGGCTACGACATAATCGCCATCACAGAAACCTGGTGGGACAAGTCTCATGACTGGAGTGCTGCAATGAATGGCTATAAGCTCTTCAGAAGGGATAGGCAAGCAGAGGAGGCGGAGTGGCTTTATGTGTTAGAGAGTG